>NW_023658411.1:0-24175 GCF_015228065.2 Penaeus monodon | reverse complement strand
GATTATATGTATCATATTTATTTTTCATTTATTATTGCATTTTTCAGTTCATATATTATAGTATGTTATTTTGCAAATACTAATAACCACACAATAATATATAATACAATATAAACAATAATAACGATTTATAATATTATTTATATCATTATCTTAATTAGTATGTATTACTGTAATTATACTGTTAATAATTATTTTTGCAATTATACACCATAAAATATAATAATAATATAAAATAATAATGTTAATACAATATTAACCTAGCATTATTATTATTATATTATACTTATTATATTATTGTTATTATACAGTATAATATTTTGCAATAATACTAAATAATTTAAATAGATAATAATATTAAATAATATAAATATAATAAAAATAATAATAATAATAATAATAATATAATAAATAATAAATAATAATAAATATTCAAAGTATCAAAATTCCTTATCTCACTTTTATCATCATTATTGTTATGATTAATACAATTCTGGTAATTATTATCATTATTACCTAATAATTGCCGAAATCACAAAGAAATCGAAAAAACTCATTTTGGAGTATACTCTCAAAAGGCTATATTTCGCTAGATTTCCGCTTTTTCGACTTTGGGATTTTCTTTACCTTTTTATATTATATATGGACACAATTCCTGTATTATCATCATCATTTCAGATATCATCATTATATCGTTATCATCATCATTATCATCATTATCATCATCATTATCATCATTATTGCAATATATCATCATTATTGCAATTGTTATCATATTATTGCAATTATTGGAGTTATAGTATATATTTTTGCAATAATACTAATAACCACAACAATAATATAGTAATAACATATAATAACAATAATACGTTTTATAATAATTATTTATTCATTATCTTAATAGTATCGTTATTACTGTAATTATTACTGTTATATAATTATTTTGCAATTATACTACCAGTACAATAATAATAATGATAATAATAACAATAATATACTAATAACAATATTATAACACTAGCATTATTATTATTATACTTATCTATTATATTATTGTTATTATACAGTTATAAATAGATTTTTTGGCAATAATACTAATTAATTAAGATAATTATAATAATAATAATAATAATAATAATAATAATAATAATATATAATATATAATATTCAAATGTTATCAAAATTCTCTTTATTCTCACTTTTATCATCATTATTGTATAGATTATACAATTCTGAGTAATTATTATCATTATTACCCTAATAATTTGCCGAAATCACCAAAGAAAATCGAAAAAAACGTCATTTTGGAGTATACTCTCAAAAGGCTATATTTCGCTAGATTTGCCGACTTTTTCGACTTTTTGGGAATGTTTTTTCTTATACCTTTTTTATATTATATTGGACACAATTCCTGTTATTATCATCATCATTATCATGATTATCATCATTATTATCGTTATCATCATCATTATCATCATTCATCATTATCATATCATTATCATCATTATTGCAATTATTATCATCATTATTGCAATTGTTATCATTATTATTGCAATTATTGGAGTTATGTATATATTTTGCAATAATACTAATAACCACAACAATAATAATAGTTAATAACAATAATAATAACAATAATAACGATTTATTAATAATTATTTATATCATTATCTTAATTAGTATCGTTATTATGTAATTTATACTGTTATAATATTATTTTTGCAATTATACTACCAGTTACAAATAATAATAATGGATAATAATACAATAATAATACTAATAACAATATTATAACCACTAGCATTATTATTATTATACTTATACTTATTATTATATTGTTATTATACGTTATAATAATTTTTTGGCAATAATCTATATTAAGATATAGTAATATATAATATATAATAATAATAATAATAATATAATAATATAATAATAATAATAATACTAATATATAAATAATAATATAAATAATAATATAATATATTCAAAGTTATAAAATTCTCTTTATTCTCACTTTTATCATCATTATTGTATGATTAATACAATTCTGGTAATTATTATCATTATTACCCTAATAATTGCCGAAATCACCAAAGAAATCGAAAAAACGTATTTTGGAGTATACTCCAAAAGGCTTATTTCGCTAGATTTTGCCGCTTTTTTCGACTTTTGGGATATTTTTCTTATACCTTTTTTATATTATATATAGAACACAATTCACTTTATTATCTCATCATTATCATGATTATCACATTATTTCGTTTCATCTATCATTATCATTCATTATCATCATCATTATCACATCATTTATTATTGCAATTATTCATCATCATTATTGCAATTGTTATCATTATTATTGCAATTATTGGAGTTATATATATTTTTGCAATATACTAATAACCACAACAATATATAGTAATAACATATAATAATAACAATAATAATCGATTTTATAATAATTATTTATATCATTATCTTAATTAGTATCGTTATTACTTTTAATTATTATGTTATAATAATTATTTTTGCAATTATACTACCAGTACAAATAATAATAATGATAATAATAACAATAATAATACTAATAACAATATTATAACCACTAGCATTATTATTATTATACTTATACTTATTATTATTATTGTTATTATTACAGTTATATTATAGATTTTTTGGCAATAAATACTAATAATAAGATAATAGTAATAATAATATATAATAATATAATAAATAATAATAATAATAATATTAATAATAATAATAATAATAATAATATAAATAATTTTATTTAAATATTCAAATGTTATCAAAATTCTGCTTTATTCTCACTTTTATCAATTATTGATATAAAATTGAAATATCAAACCTAAATTTTGGATCATCTAAAATACATATCTGTTTTGGCTTTTCGAATTTTGGAATTTTTCCTTTTCCTTTTTTATTTTTGGAACATTCTGTTATTATGCACATTCTTATTTCATCATCATTTTTGTTATCATCATTATTACGTTATCATCATCATTATCATCATTATCATCATTATTCATCATTAATCATTATTGCAATTATTATCATCATTATTGCAATGTTTAATTATTTTTTGCAATTATTGGAGTTATAGTATATATTTTGCAATAAACTAATAACCACAACATAATAATAGTAATTAATAATAATAACATAATTAATAACGATTTTATAATAATTATTTATATCATTATCTTAATTATTACGTTATTACTATAATATATACTGTTATAATAATTATTTTGAAATTTATACTACCAGTACAATAATAATAATGATAATATAACAATAATAATTACTAATAACAATATTATAACCACTAGCATATTATTATTATAGTATACTATATATATTATTGTATTACAGTTATAATAATTTTTGGCAATAATATAAAAAATTTAAGATAATATAATAAAATAATAATAATAATAATAATAATAAATAATAATAATAATATAATATATAATTATTATAATATATAATTTAATTAATATTCAATGTTATCGAAATTCTCTTTATTCTCACTTATCATCATTATTGTTATGAAAATACAATCTGGTAATTATTATCATTATTACCCTAATAATTTCCGAAATCACCAAAGAAATCGATAAAACGTCATTTGGAGTATCATCTCAAAAGGCTATATTTCGCTAGATTTTCCCGCTTTTTCGACTTTGGGAGTTTTCTCTTTACCTTTTTATATTATTATGGACACAATTCTGTTATTATCATCATCATTATCATGATTTTACATTATTATCGTTATCATCTTTCATTATAATTCATTTTATCATCATAATTATCATCATTTTTGAATTAATTAATCATCATTATTGCAATTGTTATCATATTATTGCAATTATTGAGTTATAATATATATTTTTTTGCAATAATACTAATACCTCACACAATAATAAAGTAATAAAATAATATAACAATATAACGATTTTATAAAAAGAAAAGAAAAGAGAAAATAATTATTTATATCATTATCTTAATTAGTATTGTTATTACTGTAATTATTCCTGTTATAATGATGATTTTGCAATTAATCTACAGTACAATAATAATAATGATATACTAACATAATAATGTTAATAACAATATTATCGACTACATTAAATTATTATTAACTTATTATTATTTTATTATTGTTATTATTACAGTTATAATAATATTTTTTGGCAATAATGCTATAATTAAGATAATAGTAATAGTAACTAACTACTACTACTAATAATAAATACTGGATAATAATATAATAATATAATAATAAATAATACTAGTAATCCTAAGAATAATAATAATAATAATAATATCATAATAATAAATAGTAATATTCAAAAGTTATCAAATTCTCTTTATTCTCACTTTATCATCTTGTTGTCATGATTAATGCACAATTCTGTAATTATTATCATTATGACCCTAATAATTGCCGAAATCTCAAGACTCGAAAAACTTCTTTTTTTTATTTTGGAGTTACTCTCAAAAGGCTATATTTCGCTCAGATTTTTGCCGCTTTTTTTCGATTTTGGGATTTTTTTTTCTTTTACCTTTTTTATATTATATATGGACACATTCCCGTTATTAGCATCATCATTATCATGATTATCATCATTATTATCGTTATCATCATCATTATCTCAGTATCATCATTATCATCATCATTAATCATCATTTTGCAATTATATATCATCATTATTGCATTGTTATCATTAATTATTGCAATTATTGGAGTTATAATATATATTTTGCAATAATCTAATAACCACACAACAATAATAATAGTAGAATAACAATAATTATAACAATATAACGATTTTATAAAATTGTTTATATCATTATCTTAATTGTATTGTTATTTACGTAATTATTTACTGTTATAATCATTATTTTTGCATTATACTACCATAACAAATAATAATATGATATAATCACAATACTAATGTTTTAATAACAATTTAAAACGACTACATTATATTATTTATACTTTATTATTATTATTATTATTGTTATTTTAAGGTATAATATATTTTTGGCAATAATGCTGAATAAGTAAGATAATATAAGAGTACTACTACTTACTAATAATATAATACTAATGATAATAATAGATAATAATAATAATAATTATAATAATATAATATATACATAATAATATAATGAATAATAATAATACATAATTAATAGTATCAGAAGGTTATCAAATTATCTTATTGCTCACTTTTATCATGCATTGTTGTCATGATTACTACGCAATTCTGGATAATTGATTATCATTATTACCTCTTAATAATTGCCGATCATGCAAGAATTCGAACGTCATTTTGGGAGTATTAATCTCAGCAGGCTATATGTCGCGTGATTTTGCCTGCTTTTTCGACTTTTGGGAGGGTTTGTTGTTTTTTCTTTTAACCTTTTGTAGAATTATATGTGGACACAATTCTGTTATTATCATCGATTATCTATGATTATCATCATTCATTATGAGCGTTATCATCATCATTATCATCATTATCATCATTATCATCATCATTATCATCATTATTGCATATTATTATCATCATTATATGCAGATTGTTTATCATTATTATTGCAATTATTGGAGTTATCAATATACTAAGTTTTGGCTAGAAATACTTGTTATATAAAATCACTAACAATAATAATAGGTAATAACATTAATCATAACAATAATAATCGGATTTTATAATAATTATTTATACATCATTGATCTTAATTAGTATTGTATTACTGTAATTAATTATACTGTAGAATAATTAGTTTTGGGGGACAATTATATAGCTACCATGTAGCTAGAATATATGAATAGAATGATATAATAAATAAATAGATTAAATACACAAATATTAATAACGGACTAGCATTATTATATATTATACTTATTATTATTATTATTTATTATTGTTATTATTAGCAGGTATAATATATTTATTTGCAATAATGCTTATAATAATTAAGTAATAGTTAATAGTAGCTGATACTGACTACTAATAATAATAATAGATGAATGACTTAGATTATAAATAATATAAGTAAATAATACTAATAATAATAATAATAATAATAATAATGACAATAATAATAATATAATAATAATCTTCAAAAGTTATCAAAATTCTCTTATTCTCAGTTGTTTATCTTGGATCATTTTGTCTATGATTATACAATTCTGTATATTTTATCATTATTCCGCATAAAATTGCCGAAATCAAATCAAAAAATCGAAATAACGCATTTTGAGTATTACTCTCAAGCTATATTTCGCTAGATTTGTCCGCTTGGGACTTTTGGGATTTTTTTGTTTTCGGGACGCTTTTTTATATTATGATATGGAGCACATTCTGTTATTATCATCATCATTATTCATGTATTAGTCATCATTATTATCGTTATCATCATCATTATCATCATTACAACATTATCTCATCATTATCATCATTATTGGGTCAATTATATCTATCATCTATTCAATTGTTATCATTGATTATTGCAATTAATTGGGTTACTAATATATCATTTTGCAATAATACTAATACTCACAACACAATTCGATAGGTAAATAACGAATAATCATAATTCAATAATAATGTTTTATAACATAATTATTTTATCATTATCTTATTATATGTTATTACTGCTACTTATTAGCTGTTTATAGATAATTATTTTTTGGATATTCTACTCATATCACAATAAGAATAATGAAAATAATAACAATATACTAAATGTTATAACAATATTATAACGACTAAACCCACATATTTTATTATTATACCTTTATTATATTTATTATTATTGTTATTATTAGGCCGTTATGAATATATTTTTTGTTATAATGCTATATTAAGATTAATAGTAATATTTATCTATCTAGCTAATAATAATAATATATTATTATAATAATAATAATAATAATAATATAATATATAATACTAATACTTATATATATAATAATAATAAATTTAATAATATTCATCAAGTTTCAGGAATTCTCTTTGATTCTCACTTTTATGCATGTCATTGTTGTCATGATTATACAATTTCTGTAATTATATCATTGTATTACCCCTTAATATATTGCATCTCAAAGTAAATCGATAAAAACGTCATTTGGAGTGATACTCTCAAAAGGCTTATTTTCGCTAGATTTTGCCGCTTTTTCGACTTTATGGGATTTTTTTTTTTAAGAATTTTTATATTATATTGGACACAATTCCTGTTATTATCATCATCATTATCATAGATTATCCATCATTATTATCGTTATCATCATCATTATCATCATATTCATACATTTATCCTCAATATTATCATCATTATTGCGAATTATTATCATTCTTATTGCAATTGTTATCATTATGATTGCAATTATTGGGTTATTAATATAATATTTTTGCAAAATAAAATACGAATACCTACACATAAAACTTAGTCAATAACAATGATACGTAAACAATTATAACGATTTATAATAAGTATTTATATTCGATTAATCTTAGTAGTATTGTTTTTAATGATCTACTACTGTTATGAATAATTATTTTTGCAATTATACTACTCCGTATCAAATAATATATTAATGATTAATTAATAATCAATAATAATGTTAATACAATATTGATCAACGACTAGCTATTATTATTATATTTATACTTTAATTATTATTATTATATTTTATTATTAACAGTTGATATATATATTTTTGGCAATAATGCTGATAATTAAGATAACGTAATAGTACTACTACTCAATTAATAATATAATGTAACTAATGATAATAGATAATACATGAATAAGAAAATAAAGAGATAACTAAGATAATAGATATAATATAATAATATAATAATAATAATATTCAAAGAGTGATCAATTCTTCTTTATTCTCTACTTTTCGATCATTGTTTTCAGAAAATAATATACAATTCTGTATTATTTATCATTCTATCTACCCTTAGATAATTGCCAATCATCAAGAAATGCGTAACAAAAACTCATTTTGGAGTATTTATGACTCTCAAAAGGCTATATTTCGCTATATTTTTGCCGCTTTTTCGACTTTTGGGATTTTTTTCTGTTGTTAACCCTTATGTTATATTTATTGGATTACTACAATTCTGTATTATGCTCATCATTCTCGATGATTATCCATCATTATTATCGTTATGCATCATCATTATGCATGCATTTATCATCATTCTTATCATCATTATTGGCAATTAATTCTCATCATCTATTGGCACTTGTTATCATTATTATTTGCAATCTTTTTATTGAGTTATAATATATATTTTTGCAATATACTAATAACCACAACAATAATAATAAGGAATAACAATATCATAAACAATAATAACGATTTTTATAAATAATTATTTATATCATTATCGTTAATAATGTCTTGTTTATTACTGTATACTGTGACATTATTAACTGGTTATAAGACATAATTATTTTGCAATTATATACTACCGTTACAAATTATATAATGATGAATAATAATGCAATGAATAATGTTAATAACATATTATAAAGACTTAGCATCTATTATGTATTATGCTTATTATATATTATGTATTATTAGTTATTATTACAGTTATTAATATATTTTTTGGGCAATATATGCTAATATTAAGATAATAGTCATAAGTACTAACTACTACTACTAATAATAATAATAATGATAATCTGATATTAATTAATGGAATAAATAATAATAATAATAATAATATAATAATAATATATAATAATCAACATAATATAATAATAATGAATATTCATAAAGTTTCAAAATTCTCTTTATTAATGTCTCACTTTTATCATCATTGTTGTCATGATTAATACAATTCTGGTAATATATTATCATTTATTACTCCTGAATAATTGCCGAAATTCATCAAAGAGTCGAAAACGTCATTTTGGAGTAAATCTCTCAAAAAGGCTATATTTTTTTCGCTATATTTTGCGCGCTTTTTCTACTTTTGGGATTTTTTTGAGGGACCTTTTTTATATATATTGAGCCAGCATCCTGTTATTATCATGCATCTATTATCATGATTATTCCCTCATTATTGAATCGTTATCATCATCATTATCATCATTTATCATCATTATCATCATCATTATCATCATTATTGGGCGACTTATTATTTGCATGCATATGTGCAATGTTCTATATTATTATTGCGAATTATTGGAGTTATTAATTATATATTTTTTGCAATAATACTATCCATCAATAAAAAAAAACAAATAAATAGTCAATATAAATAATAATAACAATAATAAACGATTTTAGTAATAATTATTTATATCATATATCTTAATTAGTATTGTTATTCGACTGTAATTATTACTGTTTTACAACACGTAATTATTTTTGGCATTTAACGCTAGCAGTACAAATAATTATATGATAATAATAGACCACTAATAATGTTAATAACATATTATAAGACTAGCTATTATTATTATTCATATACTTATTATTATTATTATTATTGTTATTATTACAGTTATACTATATTTTTTGGGGACAAATAATGCTTAATAACTTAGTATAATATAATTCGTATCTACTAGCGTACTAATACTTTAATGAATAATAATGATAAAATCATAAAATCAATAATAAATGTAATTTTAGATAATAATATAAATAATAAATAATAATAATAATAATATAATAATAATAATGAGATAATAATTTCTATAAAGTATCAAATTCTCTTTATTCTCACTAGTTAGCATCCTTGTTGTCATATTATACATTCTGTATGTATTATCATTATTACACATTCCTAATAATTGGCGCGAAATCATCGAAGTAAATCGAAAAATACGTATGTGGAGTATACTGCTTCAAAGGCTTATATTGCGGGCTAGATTTGCCGGCTTTTCACTTTGGGAATTTGGGAGGGCTAGGAGGTTGGGGTGTGTGAGCGCTTTTTATTTATAATGGACAGCAATCCTGTTATTATCATCATCATTATCCTGAGTTATGCATCATTATTATCGTTATCATCACATTATCATCATTATCATCATCATTATCATCATGTCTTGCGAATTATTATCATCATCATTGGCAATTGTATCATATTATTATTGCAATTATTGGAGTTATAATATATATTTTTGCAATAATATAATAACCACTAGCTGATAATACATAGTATGCTTTAATAAGCAATAATTAATAACAATATAAACGATTTTATAATAATTATTTATATTAAAATCCATTATCTTATATTTAGATTGTTATTACTGTAATTATTACTGTTCAATAAATCATTATTTTTGCATTCATCTACTACCTAAGTAGACAAATTAATGATATAATGATAATCAACTAACAATAGATAATGTTAATAACAATAATTATTCCCACTAGGATTTATTATTATTATAGGCTTCATTATTATTATTATTATTGTTATTTATTACAGTTTATAATATATTTTTTGGCTGAATAATGCGACTAATTATAGATAATAGTAATAGTACTACTATCTATCTACTATATACATAAATTCAATAATGTAATAATAATACAAAGAAGATAGTAATAATAATCCATAATAATAAAATAATAATAATAATAAATATATAATATATAATGATATAATAATATATAATGAATATTCAAAGGTTATCAAAATTCTCTTTATTCTCACTTTTATCATCATTGTTGTCTATGATTAATACTATTATGGGAAAAAAATTATTATCATCTATTACCCTAAATAATTGGGCCGAAATCATCAAGAAATCGAAAAAACGTCATTTTGGGTATTACTCTTCATAAAGCTTATTTCGCAGGTATTTTGCCGCTTGGTGTGAGGCTTTTGGATTTTTTTTCAGTGGACTTGTGTGTGTTTATATATGGACACATTCCTGTTATTAATCATCATCATGTATCATGATTATCATCATTATTACGTTATCACTCATTTCAGTCTTATCATCATTTTCATCATCTATTATCGATCATGTATGCTAATTATTATCATGCATTATTGCTAATTGATTATCTTATTATTGCAGATTAATGGATTTATAGTATATATTTTTGCATTACTAATAACGTCATCAACAATATAATTAGTAACACAATTATAATAGCTAATAATACGATTTTTTATAATATTATTATATGCATTATCTTAATTAGTATTGTTATTATACTGTAATTATTACTGTTATAATAATTATTTTTGGGCAATTAGACTACTCAGTAGCAATATAATGAAGATAATGAATAACATAATAATGTTAATAAGCAATTTATGAACGACTATCATTATTATATATCTTATTATTATTATTATTATTGTTATTATTGCAGATTATAATAATATTTTTTGGGCAATAATGCTAATAATTAAGAATAATATAATAGTTACTAGTTCTACTACTAATAATAGATATATAATATGATATAATTCAATAAAATAATAAGAATAATATAATAATGATCAAATGAATCAGATAATAATAATATACAAACTAATATAATAACTAATATCAGATTCAAAAGTTTCAAATTCTCTTTATTCTCACTTTATCATCATTGTGTCATGATTAATATCAATTCTGGTTATTATTATCATTATTACTCCTAAGTATAATGCTCGAAGATCATCAAAAGAAAAATCGAAAACGTGCTCATTTTGGGTATATCTCTCACAAGGCTATCTTTCGCTAGATTTGGCCCGCTTTTTCCGACTTTTGGGATTTTTTTTCTTTACAAGAATATCTATATATGGACACACACAATTCCTGTTATTATTTCATCATCATTATCATGATTATCATCATTATTATCGTATCATGCTATCATTATCATCATTTATGCATCATTATCATCATCGATTATGCAATCATATTGCAATTATTTCATCATAATTATTAGCAACATTGTTATCATTATTATTGCAATTATTGGAGTTTATAATATATATTTTTTGAGAATCTAATAACGCTACAACAATATAATAGTAAGACAATACTAATAACAATAGATTATGATTTTATAATAATTATTTATATCATTATGCTTATTATGTATTGTTATTATGTAATTATTATATTTACTGTTATAATAATTATTATGCAATTATAACTACCGAGGTAGCAAATAATAATGTAATGATAATCTTAAAATATATGTTTAATAACAATATTATAATGGCGACTTAGCATTATTATTATTATACTTATTATCTATTATTATTATGTTATTATTACAGTTTCGAATAATATATTTTTTTTGGGCATATGCTAATATTTAAGATATAGTAATAACTACTTACTACTACTTATAATTAGATATATAAATTATAATAATAATAATAACTAATAATATATAATAAGAATAATAATAATATAAATTATCTAATAATTAATATAATATAATAATATACTTCGAAATCTGGTATCAAAATTCTCTTTATTCTCACTTTTATCATCATTGTGTCATGATAATACGAATTTCTGTATTTTATCATTATTACCCTAATAATTGCGCGAAATCATCAAGAGGTAATCGAAAAAACGTCATTGTTGGATATACTCTGCAAAGGCTATATTTCGCATAGATTATGCCGCTTTTGACGGGGGAGTTTGGGATTTTTTTCTGGGGGGCCACCCCCCTTTTTTATATATATATGGAAAGACAATTCCTGTGATTATCATCCATTCATTATCATGATTATCATCATTAGTATCGTTATTCATCATGCATTATCGATCCATTATCATCATTATTGCGATCATCATTATCATCATCTATTGCAAATTATTAGGCATGCATGTATTGCAATTGTTAAATCATTATTATTGCAATTATTGGAGTTATAATATATAGTTTTTGGCATAATACTATCAACCCCTAACAATAGATAATAGTAATAACAATATAATAAGCCATAATAACGATTTATATAATTATTTATATCATTAATCTTAAATTAGTATTGTATTGAGGCTGTAATTGATTACTGTTATAATAATTATTTTGCAATTATACTACTACCAGTAGCAAAGAATAATAATGATCATAATAAGAAAAAAAAAAAGAAAAAAATAATAATGTATTAACAATCTTAAATGGCGACTAGCATTATTATTATTATACTTATTTTATTTTATTATTATTGTTATTATTACAGTTCATAATATATTTTTGGTGGCATAATGCTTAATTATATTAAGATAATAGTATTTAGTACTATCTGACTACTACTAATAATAATAAATAATGATAATAATAATATATATTAATATCATAATATATAATAATAATTTGAATAATAATAATACTCATAATAGTTAATAGATATATTCAAAAGTTAGATCTAACATTCTGTTTTTTTTTTTTAACTTCTCTTTTAATGCTCAGCATTTATACATCATTGTTGTCATGATTATATACAATATCTGTGTTAATTATTATCATTTTACCTCTAATAACTGCGCTGAAATCATCAAAGTGAAATCGAAAAACTGTACATTTTGGATATACTCTCAAAAGGCTTATATTTCGCTAGATTTGGCAGGCTTTTTCGAGCTTTTGGGTTTTTTTTTCTTTACCTTTTTTATATATATATGGAGACAACAATTCCTGTTATTTATCATCTAATCATTATCATGATTATCATCATTATTATCGTTATCATCATCATTATCATCCATTATCTATCATATATCATCATCATTATCATCAATTATTTGGCAATTATTAGCATGCATTATTGCGATTGTTATCAATTATTAATTGGCAATTATTGGCAGGTATAATATTATATTTTTCCATAATACTTAATATACCACACAATAATTAATAGTTCATAACAAATTAATATATAGACAATACTAACGCTTTTATATATAATTATTTATATCATTATCTAATTAGTTTGTTATTACTGTGAATTATGTACTGTTATATAATTATTTTGGGGCAAAAATTATACTACCACAGGTACAAATAATAATAGAATGATAATAATAACAATAATAATGTTAATACACATATATTATTACGACATAGCTTTATATTATTAATACTTATTAGTATGTATATATTATTATTGTTTATTATTAGTTATAATATATTTTTTGGCAATAATGCTAATAGATTAAGATTAGATAGTATAGTAGCTACTACTACTACTAATAATAGATAATAATGATTACTGAATAAATAATATATGATAATAATATAATAATAAATAATAATAATATAGACATAATAATAAGAGAATAATAATATTCATAATTTAATAATATTCAAAATTATTCAAATTCACGATGGGTTCTCACTTTTTATCATCATTGTTGTCATGATTAATACAATTCTTGGTAATTATTATCATTATTATGCGCTCAGATAGATTGCGAATATCATCAAAGTAAATGATCGATAAAAATCGTACATTTTGGAGTATTACTCTCAAAAGCTATATTTCGCCTAGATTTGCCGCGTGTTTGCACTTTGGGATTTTTTGTTCTTTACCTTTTTTATATTATTTGATGGACACATCCCTGTTATTCATCATCATGCATTATCATGATTATTCATCATTATTATGCTGTTATCATTCATCATTATTCATCTTTATCATCCTTATCATCACTCATTATTGCGATTCATTTATTGGGCATATTTTTATCATCATTATTGGCAATTGTTATCATGTATTATTGGCGGGGGGGGCAATTATTGGAGTTATAAATATAATTTATTTTTTGCTAAAAAAAATATTTACTAATAAGCACTTAAAAAAAAGCAACTAATAATAGTACTAACTGATTAAGTTATATACGAATAATAACGTTTATAAAAAATTATTTATATCATTATCTTATTAGTATTGTTATTAAGTTACTTTAGATTATTACGGTTATAATAGTTCATTTTTTCGCATTATACTACCTAGTAGCAATAATAATAATGATAATAATAGACAATACTATAATGTTAATAACAATATTATAACGCTTCAGCATTATTTATTTAGTTATAGCTTATTATTATTATTATTATTGTTGATTATTACAGTTAATATCTTTTTTGGCATATAAGGCTAATAATTAAGATAATAGTAATAGTAGCTGACTTAGTGACTCATAATCAGAAAAAAATATAATAAATAATGATGAAGTAATAGATAATATATATAATAATATAATGAATAAGTAATAATAATAATAATAGATATAATAATGAATATAATAATAATGATAATATTATCAAAGTGTAATTCTCTTTAATTCTCGCACATTTTATCAATCATTGTGTCATGATTATACATTCTGGTAATTATTATCATTTATTACCCTTAATGATTGGCCGAAATGTCCTCAAGCGAACATCGAAAAAACGTCATTTTGGAGTCTACTCTCATAAGGGCTTATTAGTTTCGCTGTCGATTTGCCGCTGGGGATCTTTGGGATTTGGGGGGGAGTTATCCTTTTTATATTATTATATGGACACAATTCCTGTTGATTTCATCCTTATGTTCATTGATGATCATCATTATTATCGTATTCAATCACATTATCATCATTATCATCATTATCATCATCATTATCACATTAATTGCAATTATTTGTCATCATTATTGCAATTGTTATCATTATTATTGCATATTATGTGGAGTTATAATATTAACTTTTTGTCACTTGAAAAAAATAACAAAAGATAATACTAATAACCAGAGCAAAATAATATATAGTAATAACAATAATCATAACAATAATAGATCGATTTTATCACTAATTATTTATAATCATTATCTTATATTAGCGATTGTTATTATCTGTAATTATTACTGTTAGTAAATAATTATTTTGCGTTATAAGAACTACGGCAGTAGCAAGAAATAATATGATTTATAACAATAAATAAGTAGGTAATAACAATATTGTAACGACGAGCGATTATTATTATTATACTTATTATTATTTATTGATTATTGTTATTATTAACCATTATAATTATATTTTTTGGTGTCATAATGCTTATAATTAAGATTAGTAAGTAATGTACTACTGACTACTAATAATATAGGATAATACATCGATAATAATATATCATAATAATAATTAATAATAATAATCTAATAATGAATACTAATAATAATAGATAATAATACATAGATCATATATATGTCAAGAGTATCAAATTCTCCATTTAATTCTCCTTTATCATCATTGTTGTCATGATTAATACAATGCAAATCGGTATATTAATTATCATTATTCCCTAAAAATTGCCAAAACATAAAAGAAATCGAAAAAAGTCTTTTGGGTATACTTCAAAAAGGCTATATTTCGCTAGATTTGCCCTTTTTTTCACTTTTGGGATTTTTTTCACCTTTTTTTTTTAATATGGACACAATTCCTTTTATTATCATCATCTTATCATGTTATCTATTTTTATTTTATCATCTTTTCCTTATCACATTATCATCATCATTATCATCATTATTGCAATTATTACATCATTTTTGGCTTGTTTCTTTTATTATTGCAATTATTGGGTTATAAAAATTATTTTTGCAATAATACAAATAACCACAACAATAAAAAATAGTAAAAACAATAATAATAACAAAAATAACGTTTTATAATATTATTTATATCTTATTTTAATTAGTATTTTATTACTGTAATTATTACTTTTTAAAAAAAATTTTTTTGGCAATTAACTACCAGTACAAAAAATAATAATGTAATAAAAACAATAATAATTTTTAATAACAATATTATAACGCAGTTATTATTATTTACTTATTATTATTTTATTATTGTTATTATTAAGTTATAATATTTTTTTTGGGAATAATGTAATAATTGATAAAAGTAATAATACTATAATAAATAATAAAAATAAAATAAATTAAAATAATAAAAATAATAATAATAATTAAAATAATTAATAAATAATTAATAAAAATTTCAAAAGTTATAAAAATTCTCTTTTTTCCATTTTTTCATCATTGTTGTCAAAAATACAATTCTGGTAATTATTATCATTATTACCCTAAAAATTTTCCCCGAAATCAAAAAGAAATCGAAAAAACTCTTTTTGGAGTATATCTAAAAGGGGCATTTTTCGCTAGATTTTCCCGTTTTTTTCCTTTTTGGGTTTTTTTTTTTACCTTTTTAAATTATATATGGACAAATTCCTGTTATTATCATCATCTTTATCAGTTTCACATTTTTATCGTTATCAATCATCTTTATCATTTCTATCTTTTCATATTATTGCAATTTTCATCATTTTTGCAATTGTTATCATTATTATTGCAATTATTGGATTAAAATATATATTTTGAAAAAATATAATAACCACAACATAATAATTAATAACAATAAAAATAACAAAATACGATTTATAAAATTTATTTATATATTATTTTAATTAGTATTGAAATTACTGAAATTATTACGTTTAAAAATTATTTTTGAAATTTTAACTACCATACAAATAAAAAATATGAAAAATAAAAAAAAAAATTTAATAACAAATTATAACGACTAGCTTTAAATTTTTTATAATTATTATTATTATTATTTTTGGGTTTTTATTAAGTTATATTTTTTTTTTGGAAAATGCTAAAAATTTAAAGATAAAGTAATAATAATAATAATAATAATAATAATAATAAAAAAATAAAAATAATAATAATAAAATAAAAAAATAAATAATAATAAAAAAAATAATAAAAAAAAAAAAATAAAAATTCAAAATTTCAAAATTTTTTTATTCTCACTTTTACATCATTGTTGTCATGATTAATAAAATTTCTGGAAATTTATTATCTTTTATTACCCTAATAAATTGCCGAAATCATAAAAGAAATCGAAAAAACGTCTTTTTGGAGTATACTCTCAAAAGGATTTTTCGCTAGATTTGCCGCTTTTTCGACTTTTGGGTTTTTTTTTTACCTTTTTTTTTATATATGGACCAAATTTCCCTGTTTTATCTATCATTATCAGATTATCATCATTTTTTATCTTTATCATATCATTATCATCTTTATCCCATTATCAATTTTTCATTATTGCAATTTTATCATCTTATTGCAATTGTTATCATTTTTATTGAAATTTTTGGGAGTTATAATATATATTTTTCCAATAATACAAATAACCCAACAAAATAATAGTAATAAAAATAATAAAACAAAATAACGATTTTTAATAATTATTTTTATCATTATCTTAATTAGTATTTAATTACTGAATTTTTACTTTTTATAAATTATTTTTGAAATTTTATACTCCCATACAAATAAAAATTGATAAAATAACAATAATAAGTTAATAACAATATTATAAGACTAGAAATTTTTTATTATTTATTATTATTTTTTATTATTTTATTTATTAAGTTATATATTTTTTTGGCAATAATGCTAAAAATTTAAGATAAAGTAATGATAAAAATAAATAAATAATAAATAAATAATAATAATAATAATAATGATAATAATAGATAAATAAATAATAATAATAAAATAAAATAAATTATAATAATATTAAATTAAAAAGTTATAAAAATTCTCTTTTTTCTCACTTTTTTTAAATTTGTTGCATGTTAATACAATTCTGGGTAATTATTATCTTTAAACCCCTAAAAATTTTGCCGAAACATAAAAAGAAAAAAAGTCATTTTGGAGTATATCTAAAAAGGGTAAATATTTCGCTAGTTTTTGCCCTTTTTCGATTTTTTTGGGATTTTTTTTTCTTTTCCCTTTTTTTTTTTAAATAATAGGGACCAATTCCTGTTATTATCATCATCATTATCATGATTACATCATTTTTATCGTTATATCTAATTTCACATTATCACATTATCATCATCATTATCACTTTTATTGCAATTTTTTAATCATTTTGAAATTTGTTTCATTTTTATTCAATTTATTGGAGTATAATATATATTTTCCCAAAATAATACTAATAACCACAACAATAATAATAGAATAACAATAATAATAACAAAATAAGATTTTTAAATAATTTTTTATATCATTATCTTAATTAGTATTTTTTTTAAAAATTTAAACTGTTTAAAAAAAATTTTTTTGCAATTATACTACCAGTACAAAAAATAATAATGATAATAATAAAAAATAATTTTAAATAACAATATTATAACGACTAGCATTATTTTATTTATTTTTATTTTTATTATTATTGTTTTTTTTAAGAAAATTATTTTTTTTTGGCAAAAATGCTAAAATTAAGATAAGGTAATTAAAAATAAAAAAATTAAATAAAAATAATAATAAATATATAATAATAATAATAATAAATAAATAATAAAATAAAAAATAATAAAATAAATAAAAAATAAATAATAAATAATATTAAATTTTTTTTTCAAAATTATAAAAATTCTCTTTATTCTCACTTTTTCCATTTTTGTCATGATAATCAATTCTGGTAATTTATTACATTATTCCCCCAATAATTCCGAAAATCATCAAAGAATCGAAAAAACGTCTTTTTGGAGTATCTCTCAAAAGGCATTTTTCGCAGATTTTCCCGCTTTTCGACTTTTGGGATTTTTTTTTC
Source organism: Penaeus monodon (assembly GCF_015228065.2). Taxonomy (NCBI): domain Eukaryota; kingdom Metazoa; phylum Arthropoda; class Malacostraca; order Decapoda; family Penaeidae; genus Penaeus; species Penaeus monodon. The sequence goes on along the minus strand of NW_023658411.1, from coordinate 4,522 downwards.
TTTTACCTTTTTTATATTATATATGGACACAATTCCTGTTATTTCATCATCATTATCATGATTATCATCATTATATCGTTATCATCATCATTATCATCATTATCATCATTATCATCATCATTATCATCATTATTGCAATTATTATCATCATTATTGCAATTGTTATCATTATTATTGCAATTATTGGAGTTATATATATATTTTTGCAATAATACTAATAACCACAACAATAATAATAGTAATAACAATAATAATAACAATAATAACGATTTTATATAATTATTATAAAATCGTTATCTTAATTAGTATTGTTATTACTGTAATTATTACTGTTATAACAATTATTTTTGCAATTATACTACCAGTACAAATAATAATAATGATAATAATAACAATAATAATAATAATAACAAATATACAACAACTAGCATTATTATATATATATTTTTATTATTTATTATTATTGTTATTATACAGTATAATATATTTTTTGGCATATGCTAATAATTAAGAAAATAATAATAATAATAATAATAATAATAATAATAATAATATATAATATATATATAATATAATATATATATATAATATAATATATAATAATTTTAATAATTCAAAAGTTATCAAAATTCTCTTTATTCTCACTTTTATCATCATTGTTCATGATTATAAATACAATTCTGTATTATTATCATTATTAACCCTAATAATTGCCGAAATCATCAAAAGATATTCAAAAAAACGTCATTTTGGAGTATACTCTCAAAATGGCTATATTTCGCTAGATTTTGCCGCTTTTTCGACTTTTGGGATTTTTTTTTCTTTACTTTTTATATATATTGGACACAATTCCTTTTTATCTTCTTATCATGATTATCATCATTATTTCTTATCGTTATTCATTATCATCATTATCATAATTTTCATATTAATCATTATTCAATTATTATTATCATTATTTTATTGTTATCATTATTATTGCAATTATTGGATTATATATATCATTTTTATAATACTAATAAAAACAAAATAATAGTAATAAACCAATAATAAAACAATAATAACGATTTATAATAATTATTTAATCATTATCTTATTATATTGTATTACTGTAATTATTACTTTATAATAATTATTTTTGCAATTATACTACCAGTACAAATAATAATAATGATAATAATAACAATAATAATGTATAAACAATATTTAAAACCTAGCATTATTATAATTATTTTATTATTATTATTGTTATTTTTAAAGTTATAATAATTTTTTGGCAATATCAATAATAATAAGATAAATATAAAATAATAATAATTAATAATATAATAATAATAATATATAATAATAATAATAATAATAATAATAATAATAATATAATAAAATAAATATTAATAATATTCAAAGTTATCAAAATTCTCTTATTTCACTTTATCAATCATTTGTTGTCATGATTAATACAATTCTGTATTTATCATTTTACCCTAATAATTGCCGAAATCAAAAGAAATCGAAAAAACGCATTTTGGGTTTAAAGTATTGCTGATTTTCCTTTTTGATTTTGGTTTTTTCTTTTTTAATTATATATGGAACAATCCTTATTTCATCATCATATTATCATATTATCATATATCTTATCATATCATATTCATCATCATTTCATATTATTTTTGAATTATATCATTTTGTTTTATCATTTGCAATTTTAATTAAAATATATATTAATACAAAAAAACAATAATAAATTATAATAATATATATACATTTTATATAATTATTATATTAATTATATATTTTTTATTATGATATTATTAAGATAATAATTTTCAATAAATATAATAATAAATAATAATAATAATAATATAAAATAATAATAATAATAATAATAATAATAAAAAATAATAATATAATAATATTAATAATATTCAAAAGTTATCAAAATTCTCTTATTTCACTTTATCTCTTTGTATGATTAATAAATTGGTATTATTATTTTCCCCAAAGCCAAATCAAAGAAATAAAAACCCATTTGGAGTACTCTCAAAAGTTATTTCCAAATTTGCCTTTTTTTTTGGGTTTTTTTTTACCCTTTTTATATATTTGGACACATTCCTATTATTATCATCATCATTGCTATTATATGATTATCATCATTATTATTTTCACATTCATTATTATACTATATTTTTATTATTGCAATATTATCATATTATTGCAATTTACTATTTTGCATTTGGGTTAATATATATTTTGCAATAAACAATAACACAACAATAAAAATAGTAAAAAATAATAAAAAATAATAAATTTTTTATAAATTATTAATCTTATTTAATTATGTATTATATTATTATATATTTTCAAAAATCCAATAATAATAAAATCTAATAATAATAATAATAAAAAATATTAAACATATTTATTATACTACTTAATTATTATTATTTTTTTTTTAAATTATATTATTTTTTGAAATTAATTAAAAATTTTTTTAAAAAATTAATAATTAAAATAAAATAATAATAATATAAAAAAAAAAAAAAAATAAAATAAAATTAATAATAATAATAATTTTAATAATAAAATTTTTCACTTTTTTTTTTTTAAAATTTCAATTTTTTTTTTTATTTTACCTTTTCCAAAAAAAAACGGGAAAATTTTTTTAAAAATATTTCCAAAAAACCCGCCGCTTTTGGATTTTTTTTTTTTTTTTTTTTTTTTTTTGTTTTCTCTTTTAAATTTTTTTTTTATTTTTAATATAGGGGAAAACCCTTTTTATCTCACATTACTTTTTCCATTTTTTTTCATCATATTAATTTATCATTAAATTTATTTTTGAATTTTTAATCTTTTAATTTTACAAATTTTTAATTTTAAAATATTTTTTTTTAAATAATATAAAAAAAAAATTTTTTAAAAAAATTTAAAAAATTTAATTTTATTTTTTTTAAATTTTATTTTATTATTTTTTAAAAAAATTTAAAATTTTATAAAAAAATTTAATAATAAATAAAAATAAAATAATTAATAATTAATAAAAATAATAATAATTATAATTAAAAAAATTAATAATTTTAATAATAAAAAATTTTTAATTTTTTAAATTTAAAAAATTTTTTTCTCTTTTAAAATTTTTAGATTTTTAAATTTTAAAATTTATTTTCCCAAAATTGCCTTAAAAAAAAAAACCTTTTTTTTCCTTTAAAATTTTCCTTTTTTTTTTCTTTTATTTTTTTTTTTTACCTTTTTTTATTATTATGGACACAATCCTTTATTATCTCATCATTTCAAAATTTATCATCATTATTATCTTATACATATTTTATCATTTTTTAATATCATTATATCTCATTATATTTTTTTTTTTATTATTGAAATTTTTTACTTTATTTTTGCAATTATTGGAGTTATAAATATTTTTGCAAAATACTAATAACCACAAAAATAAAAATAGTAAAAAAATAAAAAAAAATAATCGTTTTAAAAATTTTTTTATTCTTTATCTTAATTATATTTTAAATTACTGAAATTATTACTGTTTAAAATTTTTTTTTGAAATTATACTACCTTTTACAAATAAAAAAATGTAATAATAACAATAATAATGTTAAAAAAATATTAAAACAATTGCTTTAAATTTTTTTACTTTTATTATTATTATTATTGTTATTATTAAAGTTTAATTTTTATTTTTTTGGGAATAATGCTAAAAATTAAAAATAAAAAAAAGATATAAAATAATATAAAAATAATAATAAAATAATAAAAATTTAAAAATAATAATAATAAAAAATAATAATAAAAAATTTAAAATTTTAAATAAAATTTTCAAAAGTTATCAAAATTCTTTTATTCCACTTTTATTCATTTTTGCATGATTAATACAATTCGGGGAATTTATTTCTTTTATTACCCTAAAAATTTGCCAAATCATCAAAAAATCAAAAAAACGCTTTTTGGAGTATCTCTAAAAAGGGCTATTTTTCGCTAGTTTTTGCCCTTTTTTCGATTTTTTGGATTTTTTTTTCTTTTACCTTTTTTATTTTTATTGGGACAAAATTTCTGTTATTATCATCTCATTATCATGTTATCATCATTATTTCTTATCTTTTCATCATTATCATCATCTTTATCATATTATTGAAAATTATTATCCATCATTATTGCAATTGTTATCATTATTATTGCAATTATTGGAGTTATAATATATATTTTGCAATATACTAATAACCACAACAATAATAATAGTAATAACAATAATAATAACAATAATAACGATTTTATAATAATTATTATATCATTATCTTAATTAGTATTGTATTACTGTAATTATTACTGTTATAAAATTTAAATTTTTGCAATTATACTACCAGTAAAATAATAATAATGATAATAATAAAAATAATAATGTTAATAACAATATTATAACGACTAGCATTATTATTATTATACTTATTATTATTATTATTATTGTTATTATTAAAGTTATAATATTTTTTTTGGCAATAAGCTAAATATAAAG
>NW_023658410.1:0-24190 GCF_015228065.2 Penaeus monodon | reverse complement strand
AACTCTAACATTTAAACTTTTGTTAAGGAAAACGCAAGGAAGCTTTATAATGAAGGTAGATAATGCTCCTCTTAAACCAATGTCATACAGCTTCATGAGTGTGCCATGCTTCCAAGTGGTATCATAAGCCTTTTCTAGGTCAAAGAAGACTGGTAACATGTGACGTCGCTGTGCGAAGGAATTCTGTATAGCAGTTTCCATCCTTACAAGTGCATCTGTGGTCAATCTCAATTTTCTAAAGCCATATTGAGAATATTGAGAATCGGGCAGTGTAAGATGCTCCAGAGGAGATCTCTGCTGTGGATTTAGCTAGCTCATTTGCAACATCTTTTTTGTCTGTGATGATTATGCCATCTATCTTCAAAGCAGGTGGTGACAGTGATCTTCCAGCGATCTTACGCACCTGGTCCCATACCCATGCTAAGGGGGTCCCAGAGTTAATTGAGGAGACATACTGTCTCCACGATGTCCATCTAGCATCCTTTAGCACTCGCCTGGCCTTGGCTTGGGTCATTTTGTAATGGTTCAAGGTTACATTGCTGGGGCGTCTTTTCAACTGCCTTAATGCGCTTTCCTGCTCTGACAATTGTTGGCATTCATCAGACCACCATGGTACCGGAGGTCGACGGTAATGGTCCGCTATTTTTCGGAATGGATGCTTCTGCTGCAAGGTGCATTCGTGATGTGAAGTGATTAACAGAATCTTGAACACACTGGAAATCATTCACAGATCCTTGCAATACTGCAGTTGATCTAAAAAGATTCCAGTCCACATGTTCAAGTCGCCAACTCTGCACTCCATTGGCTGGAATACCATTCACCTCCTCCAAAAGTATTGGAAAGTGGTCGCTTCCATGTAAGTCTTCCATGACCTGCCAAGTGAAATTCATCTGTGAATCAGCTGAACCAACTGACAGGTCTATATTAGAGAATGTCCCAGTTTGAATTTGGAAATGCGTGGGAGTGTCACTATTCAGTAAAACTGCATCTACTCTTAGGAACAAGGACTCCAAGGCCCTTCCTCGAGTGTTGCAAAAAGTGTCTTCTCAGAGGTGATGCCGACCATTGAAATATCCCAAGAGTAGAAATGGATGTGGCAACTGCCCAAGTACATCTTCCAAATCATCTATGTTGAGATTATGTGGAGGAAGGTAGATGGATGCAACAGTGTAAGGTCGTGTCAAGCCTATTCTCACAGCCTTCACCTGCAGTGTTGTCTGCAGGTGGATGGCCTGGAAGGGAATATCCTGACATACCAGTACTGCTACTCCTCCATGAGGTCCATTATCAAAAGTCCCATTAAGGGCTTGAATTTGGAATTCTCTCAGGGAAATAATCTCATAATCTCTTGTAAGCATACACAAACTGGGTTACATGAGACTATAAGATGTTGCAGTTCTTCCCATTTTGCATGAATTCCCTGACAGTTCCATTGGATTAGGGTATCCAGTTCTCCAAACTACTTCTTCATAAGGTGTTTGGCAGTACCTGTGGTCAAGGTTTGCCCCACACCTTTAAGCTGTCCCTTTCCAGGATCTTGGGAGAATCTTTTGAGGTTGTTTACCCATGGAAATAGTTTCCACAGGCTTCCTTTTGACAGACAGGATTTCTTTGCCTGGGCACAGAACGGACCTGAGCCTTTGCTTAAGGGGCATTCGGCCTAGCAGCGGAGGCCCCTGTGGATGTGGTGGCAGCTGGAGCTGTCACTCTTGAGGCCTCTGGAGCCCTGCCTGGCGGCTAAAAGACCCCTCTTTGAAATGAGTCTTTTGAACAGGCTCAGGATTCATTCCTTTGCCTGGGCAAGGGGCTTATCTGAGCCTTTGCTTCAGGGGAATTCTGCCTAACAGCGGAGGCCCCTGTGGATGTGGTGGCAGCTGGAGCTGCCACCGTTGAGGCCTCTGGAGCCTTGCCTGATAGCTCCAAAGACCTTACTTTGGGAGGAAGAGTCTCCTCAATAGACCCTTCACTCCTACTCCGTTTCTCGTGGAATTCACCAGAGGCAGTTTCAGCACTGGGGTTTAAAGGAAGTGGCAGAGTGTGTGGTGTAAGAAGCACCGGAGGGTAAGGGTTGGTGGGAAGGAGGATGGGCTAGAACCGAAGCAAAGGATTTACCTGGCTGTGCAAACAGCACAAGGGCACATCGTTTTGCCTCTGGAAAAAACTAACTTTCTCCTTGCTCCTTATTATCAATAATTTTTTTTCTAATTTGTACCTTTTACATTGCTTTGAAGAAGCTTCATGAGCTTCTTTGCAGTGATAACAGCATATTGGACCTGGACAGTTGTCGTCTCCTTGATGACTTGTACCACACTTTACACATACTCTTGGTTGTCCATTTTCCTTAAAACGGCAAGAGTTGGCTCCATGCCCATAATCCTGGCAATGGAAGCACCGCATAGGGTTGGGCACATATGGCTTTACCTTGAGGTGGTACTATGCCAACTTAACTGATTCTGGAAGGACTAATGTTTCAAAAGTTAGAAAGAGAGCTGGTATCGACTGTTCCAAACCATCAACTTTCTTCTTGAAACGTTTTACTGCCACTACATTAAAATTCTTTAGTTTCTCTAACAGTTTCTCCTCAGAATGCCTCTTCAGGTCTCGGGAAAAGACAATTCCCTTACACTGATTGAGGGCTTTGTGAGGAGAACATGAAACTTGAGCCCCAGGGGGCAGATGGTCACTCTCGTCTGATGACGAAACCTCAACTATTAGGATACCATCTCGCTGTGGGGTGATGCGAGGATCACATTGACATACCTCAACTATTTTCTGATGTCTCAAAATATCAAGATCCATGATTGATACACCATCAATGGTCTTTACTACTAGGTACTTACTATATGAAATACTCTCATATTTACCAGGAAAGATTTCTTTGGTGGATTGAGGAGGACTTTTCCCCTTCTTACCTGGTTTGGGAGCCCGGGAACCTTTACGTTCCCATTCTTGCCCTTTGGAAGCTGGAAAGGTTCCAAAGTGAAAAAACATGTGATGTTCCAGAGGGAAGGGGTCGGGGGCTTCTATAGGTTGTCAGGGAGAGAGCTAGATCTTTGTAAATTTGTAGTACTCATACAAATTAGAATTCTTCATTTTCTCACTCCCCCCCCCACCCATCATGGAGTCCAACGAGGGAAAGCTATAGTCGGGGCTCAAAATCTCCCAACTGCAACAGGGGTAATGAGGAAATATACGCAGCCACATTACATACTGAGGCAGTCGCGGGGACCTATGTGCTACCGACTGAAACAGTGCCTCTTGACCCTACCCATGTTTGACCAGCCGATTGACTTGACCGGGCCTTGATTCAAGCCACCCATCTAACCAGAAAAAAAGGACCAAAGAGGTGTGTCGCTAGCTGCAGGGTGCAGAGTGCAGCATCACTCAACCTCCAGGGTCCTGTCTCCTAAACACAGGTGGGAGAGTTTCCCTGGTCCAAGATGAATGAACCAGGAGTGGGTGCACCAACCCCTCTCATAGGCCTTGGTGCACCAGGAAACCATTTTGTCTCATCCCTCACTGGTGACCCTTCCAGTATGGATAGCTCTCTGGTCTGGCTCACCAGATCATTGGGACCTCAAGCCCCCCCACCGCGGCAAGGCGGCTTCTGTTAGGAGGGCTACTTTGGGAGGAGGAGTCTCCTCAATAGACTCCCCCCTAATGGAAGCCGCCTTCCCGCGGTGGGGGGGCTTGAGGTCCCAATGATCTGGTGAGCCGGACCAGAGGGCTACCCATACTGGAGGGGTCACCAGTGAGGGATGAGAAAAAATGGCTTCCTGGTGCCCAAGGCCTATGAGGGGGGATGGTGCACCCACCCCTGGTTCTTTCCATCTTGGACCAGGGAGAACTCTCCCACGTGTGTTTGCCGTGCGTGGCATCCCGTTTTACCAGGAGACAGGAGTCCTGGAGGTTGAGCGGTGCTGCGCGCTGCGCCCTGCAGCTGGCAACACACCTTTTTGGGCCCCTTTATTCTGGTTAGACGGGCGGCTTGATAAAGGGCCCGGTCAAGTCAATCGGCTGGTCAATATGGCTAGGGTCAAGCAGGTACTGTTTAGTCGGTAGCGCATAGGTCCTGCGACTGCCATCAGTGCTGTAATGGTGGCTGCGTATATTTCCTCATTGCCCCTGGGGCTGTTGGGAGATTTTGAGCCCCAACTATAGCTTCCCCTCGTTGGACTCCATGGTGGGTGGGGGGTGAGGAAATGAAGAATTCCAATTTGTATGAGTACTACAAATTTACAAAGATCTAGCTCTCTCCCTGACGACCTACGCAACCTCCCGCCCATTCCTCGGAACATCACGTTTTGTCACTTTGGAACCTTCCAGCTTCCAAAGGGCAAGAATGGGAATCAAAATGGTTCCCGGGCTCCCAAACCAGGTAAGAAGGGGAAAAGTCCTCCTCAATCCACTAAGAATCTTACCTGGTAAATATGAAACATTTCATATAGAAAGTCCCTAGTAGTGAAGACCATTGAAGGTGTATCAATCATGGATCTGATATTTTCGAAGTACATCGAAAAATTTGTTGAAGTAGTCAACGTGATCCTCGCATCACCCCCACAGCGAGATGGTAGCCTAATATTTTGAGGTTTTCGTCACCAGACGCGAGTGCCCGTCTGCGTGCGATCTGCGACATGCCTGGGGCTAACGTGTCATGTTCTCCTCACAAAACCCCTCAATCAGTGTAAGGGAATTGTCTTTTCCCGAGACCTGATGAGGTATTCTGAGGAGAAAACTGTTAGAGGAACTAGAAAATTTTTAATGTAGTGGCAGTAAAACGTTTTAAGAAGAAAGTTGAGGGTTTGGAACAGTCTACACCAGCTCTCCTTCTAACTTTTAATACGTTGTCCTTCCAGAATCAGTTAAGTTGGCATGGTACCACCTCAAGTAAAGCCATATGTCCCCAAACCCTATGCGGTGCTTCCACTGCCAGGGTTATGGGCATGGAGCCAACTCTTGCCGTTTTAAGGAAAATGGACAACCAAGAATATGTGTTAAGTGTGGTACGACAGGTCATCAAGGAGATGACAACTGAAGCTCATGAAGCTTCTTCAAAGCAGTGTAAAAGGTACAAATTTGAGAAAGAAGTATTGATAATAAGGAGCAAGGAGAAAGTTAGTTTTCCAGAGGCAAAGCGACGTGCCCGTGTGCTGTTTGCACAGCCAGGTAAACCTTTGCTTCGGTTCTGGCCCATCCTCCTTCCCACCAACCCTTGCCTTCAATGCTTCTTACCACCACACACTCTCCCACTTCTTTAAACCTCAGTCCCCAATTGCTGAAACTGCCTCTGGTGAATTCCACCAGAAACGGAGTAGGAGTGAGGGGTCTATTGAAGAGACTCCTGGCTCCCAAAGTAAGGTCTTTGGAGCCATCAGGTGAGGCTCCAGAGGCCTCACGGTGACACCCCAGCTGCCACCATATCCACAGGGGCCTCTGCTGTAGGCAGAATGCCCTGAACCAAAGGCTCGGGTTTGTCCTTTGCCCAGGCAAAGGAATCCTGAGTCTGTTCAAAAGACTCATTTCAAGGTGGGGTCTTTGGAGCCGTCAGGAAGGGCCCCAGGGGTCTCAACAGTGACAGCTCCAGCTGCCACCACATCCACAGGGCCTCTGCTGCTGGGCAGAATCCCCCTGAAGCAAAGGCTCAGGTCCGTTCTTTGTCCAGGCAAAGAAATCCTGAGCCTGTCAAAAGGAAGCCTGTGGAAACTAGTTCCACGGGTAAACAACCCCTAAAAAGGGACTCTCCAAGATCCAGGAAAGGGACAGCCTAAAGGTTTGTAGGGCAAACCTTGACCACGGGTGCTGCCAAGCACCTTATGAAAAGGGTAGTTTAAATGGAACTGGATACCCTAGTCCAGTGGAACTGTCGGGGAATTCATGCAAAATGGGAAGAGCTGCAACATCTGATGGCTTCGTGTGGCCCAGTTTGTGTATGCCTCAAGAGATTAGACCAGGGAAAATCTTTCCGATTTCCCTGAGAGGATTCCAAATTCAAGCCATTATGGGACTTTGACAATGGACCTCATGGAGGAGTAGCAGTAATGGTACGTCAAGATTTTCCCTTCCGGGCCCATCCACCTGCAGACAACACTGCAGGTGAAGGCTGTGAGAATAGGGGTTGACACGACCTTACACTGTTGCATTATTACCTTCCTCCACATAATCTCAATATAAATGATTGGAAGATCTATTGGGGAGTTGCCACAATCCATTTCTGCTCTTGGGAGATTTCAATGGTCGGCATCAACCTCTGGGGAGACACTTTGTGCAACCCTCGAGAAGGGCCTTGGAGTTCTTGCTCCTAAGGTAGATGCAGTTTTATTGAACAGTGACACTCCCACACATTCCAAATTCAAACTGGGACATTCTCCAATATAGACCTGTCAATTGTCTCACCTGATTCACAGAGGGAATTTCACTTTGGGAGGTTTTGGAAGACTTACATGGAAGCGAAACCCTTTTCCAAAACTTTTGGAGGAGGTGAATGGTATTCCAGCCAATGGAGTGCAGAGATGGCGACTTGAACATGCGGACTGGAATCTTTTTAGATCAACTGCAGTATTGCATGGATCTGTGAATGATTTCCAGTGTGGTTTAAGATGCGTTAATCACTTCACATCACGAATTCACCTTGCAGCAGAAGCATCCATTCCCCAAAAATAGCGGGCATTACCGTCGACCTCCCGTACCATGGTTTGGTCTGATGAATGCCAACAATCTTTCAGAGCAAGGAAAGCTGCATTAAGGCAGTTGAAACGACGCCCCAGTGATGTAACCTTGATCCATTACAAAAAAAAACCCGAGCCAAGGCCAGGCGAGTGCTAAAGGAGGCCAGACGGACGTCACGGAGACAGATGTCTCCTGATTAACTCTGGGACCCCTTAGCATGGGTATGGGACAAGGTGCGTAAGATCGCTGGAAAGAGCACATCACTGTCACCACCTGCTTTGAAGATTGATGGCATAATCATCACAGATAAAAAAGTGTTGCTAATGAGCTAGCTAAATCCATGGCAGAGATCTCCTCTGGAGCATTTACACTGCCCGATTCTCCACTCTTCAGGCTGAACAGGAACAACACCCCGTGTCGTTCTTCAGTAGGGGCTGCAGCAGAACTTCCATACAACTTGCCATTTTTGAGCAAAGAGATGGACTCTGCTTTGCAGCTCTGCCGTAAGACTGCCCCCGGAAGTGACGATATTCCATACCAAATGATATCTCACTTACCAGAAAGATCCCAAAAAAATTCTTGTTGGACCTATTCAATAGGATATATAGGGAGGGTACAGTGCCATCCACATGGAAAGAGTCTATAATCATTCCTGTCCCTAAACCTGGCAAGGATGCTTCCACACCAGGAAATTACAGACCAATTTCCCTCACCAGCTGCATCTGCAAGCTGATGGAGAAAAAAGGTAAACTTCAGGTTGACATGGATGCTAGAAAAGGAAAACGTGCTGACTCCATATCAATATGGGTTTTGGGAAAATTGAGATCGACCACAGATGCACTTGTAAGGATGGAAACTGCTATACAGAATTCCTTCGCACAGCGACGTCACATGATAGCAGTCTTCTTTGACCTTGAAAAGGCTTATGATAATATTGGAAGCATGGCATACTCAAAAAGTTGTATGACATTGGCTTAAGAGGAGCATTACCTACCCTTTATACCCAAAACTTCCTTGCTAACAGGAAATTTAGAGTTCGGGTGGGAAACAGTTTCTCTAATCTGGAAGATCAGCTGGAAGGGGTCCCCAAGGGAGTGTCTTAAGTGTGACCCGTTTGCCATTGGGTATAAATGACATTGTAAAGGCTGTTCCAAGTTCTGTCTCATGTAATCTGTATGGTGATGACTTTACACTGTAATGCTCAGGAGGAAGCTTACAGGATGTGCAAGGACACATGCAGGCTGCAATAAATCAGTTTGTACAGTGGACAACATACATGGGTTCAAATTTTCCCAAGCAAGGGCCATGGCTATACATTTTCCACAACGAGGAAAATTCCATCCTTCCCCCTATTTAGGAGCAAACCCACTGCAATTTTTCCAAGAGGTGAAGTACTTGGGTCTAATTTTTGACTCAAGGCTTACATGGGTGCCCACATCAAACAGTTGAAAGTAAAGGCTACAAAAGCACTTAGTATTTTTCGGGTCTTTCACATCTATCTTGGGTGCAACCGCCCCAACGCTTTCTACGGCTTTATCAAGCGCTTATTCGTAGTAAGCTTTATTATGGATGTGAAGCTTATTCATCTGCAACTCCCCCGGGTTTTACGGATGTTAGACTCGGTTCATAATGAAGCTCTCAGAACTGTACTGGGCTTTCAGGTCTTCACCTGTGGAGTCCCCGTATGCTGAGAGTGGAGAACCACCTCTTTCATTACACCGAGAATACATGAATCTGATTTACTACCGAGACACAAAGGATTTCCCGGATCTCCTACATCCCGATTTGGTTTCAACCCCTTGAAGATAGCCCAAACCTATGGGAGGAGAATGAGGAATCTTGTGGAAGATCTTAATTTGAGTCTCACCCAAGGTTCTGGCTGTTGGAATTCCCCAATTTCCGCCTTGGGCTAATCAAGTTGAGCTGGATTTAGTCGGAATTTGGGAAAAAGGGGGGAGATCCGAAGCAGAGTCCGAGAGAAAAATTTCTTCAGCACATTTCTAAATACCGGGGATCAGATGCAATTTATACAGATGGTTTGAAATCTGAAAATGGCGTGGGTTTTGCAGCAGTGAGCAGAAGGAAGATTGCATCTGGCAGTCTTTCTCTAGCAGCCTCGATCTTCACTGCAGAGTTACATGCCATCCTTACAACAGTTAAGATGACTAGAGATCTACGAACCATTTGTTGTGATATATTGTGACTCTCGTAGTGCCCTTTCAAGCAATCAGAGCTAAACTCATCACATCCATTAGTGAGGGAGGTTTAAGATGGCTTGCACTGATGTCAACACGTAAAAAGATAACTCTATGTTTGGGGGCCAGCGCATGTTGGTATCAGTGGGAATGAACGAGCTGATCAGAAGCAAAGGCAGCTGCCGCTCAGCCTTGTGATGCTCGTTTTCCTCTCCCACACACCGACCTGAAACCCAGCATCAGAAGTTTTCTTCGTGATAAATGGAGGGAACAATGGAGGCATACCTCCAGAAACAAACTGCAGACATTAGAGTGACCTTGGCAGTTGGGCGACTAGCATCCATCCCAACGAAAAGTGGAAGTTGTATTAACAAGAATAAGAATCGGCACACAAGACTGACTCATGGGCCAAAGATGGCTAAAAATGAAGCACTTTTTGAAGGATGCCCAAGAGCCATTAACGATTGCACATGTAGTGGAAAGATGTGCAACATTCTCAGACCAAAGGGCGTATGTACTGGGCTCCCCATATACACTGAAAAACGTATTGGGGAAGATTGTGACATAGAGGGTCTTTTTAATTTTCCCTTTGGGAGACTAATATTTTTAATAAAATTTAATTATGCATAATGTTTATGCAATAATTTTATGCACTTAGAGCATAATATTTATGCTTTGATTTTTAATCTATTTATTATTATTTGTAAGATATTTATTGATAGATTTTTAAAGTTTTAAACATTTTAATATTTCTAGTTAACAAGGTATTCGCCGCTAATGACCTTAGCTGTTGACGCGGCAGATAATTTTAAATAATCAATCAATCCTCAATAGACTCCTCACTCCTGGTGGAACAATTCACTAGAGGCAGTTGTAGCATTTGAGGACTGAGGTTTAAAGGTAGTTGCAGAAATAGTATTGGAGGGCAAGTGATGGTGGGAAGGAGGATAAAAAACCCAAAGGGAAATGACTTGTCTGGCTGTGCAAACAGCACCGAGCACATTACTTTGCCTCTGGAAAATAACTTTCTCCTTGTTCCCTATTTCCAAACACTTCTTTTTCAAATTTGTTCCTTTTACATTTCTTTGAAGAAGCTTCATGAGATTCTTTTCAGTGGTAACAGCATATTTGGGCCTGGACAGATGTCTTCTCCTTTATGACCTGTTGTATCACACTTTACATACAGGTGGATTATGGGGCCTGCAGCCAGCCAACCCTCGCTATATGGGGCAGCATAGTAGAGGTGGTGTCCATCCAGAGTAACAGACCCCACCCTGACAGCCCTCAGGTGGACTGTCAGGGTGGGGTCTTGGAATATCTGCTCTTTACAATAGTATGATCAGTTATCATTACTGTCAAAGGAGCTGAAGCAGCTGAAGCAGCTGAGAGTTGAGGTGCTACTCACTCGGAGGTGAGAAGACCTAGCAGCGCCACGATTAGTGTAGGTGGCTACAACCTATTACTGATTGGGCTGCAGCGATGGTCACATCTCCAGGGAGTAATCATAGCCATCTCCAGCAGATTTTAACTCTCGGTAGTAGAGGTCACTCCAGTCCATGAGCGTATAAAAGGTATTGAGACTGAAGATTACATTTGGCTTCATGTCTTTATTGCTGTGTACGCTCCTACTGATGTTTATCAACTTTATGTGAAAAAGATATTTTACTCCAAACGTGCATCTGTGACAGACAGCTATCCTTGGTGAGATATTCATATTGTTCTGGGTGACTTCAATGAAATCTGGCTGCGACTTAGCTTTGGTTTTGAGATGTCTGTTGATCCTCATAGCTCAGGGCAGATGCTGGCAGTGAAAATAGCCTCCTCTTCCGGGACTTGCTAGGTTCTAGAAATTTAGGATTTCTGGGTCTTCGTATCAGCTTTCTGACCCACATCACTGGACTTGGTACAGCGATATGGTTAATGTGACCACATCACGGAGGACCTCTAGAACTGCAGGGTGTATCGGAGCACCGAGTTTTGTGGAACTGATCATTATTTAGTTGTGGCTACTCTCCCGGTCCACTTCAGAACCCTCATCGCTCCAATGAAACACAAGGGTTTTCAAGTGGACAGATTGAGGGAGGGGGAGTGTGCCCGTGGGTTTGCTGAAGCTATCTCTGATCGTTTTGCTGCACACAGAGGCTGACAGACTTTGTTCTTCTGTGGGCCCCCTTCTAGGTGAAATGCTCGATGCAGCCAAATCGATTGGTGAATCCCCAAAAACAAGTCAGAATTTTATTCTGCAGAAGAACTGGGGGCCACAGTGCTTGTCACACGGCTTTACTCAGGGTATTGAGATTTGCATCGTTCTCTTGTGCACAGGACTAGGGCACTGATGAGAAGGTTCAAGAAACAGTTTATCAGGAATCTGCAGAGGTCAAAAGCCATTCCCGGTAAATGGGCCTTCGTTCCTACCTACCAAGCCCTGAGAAATCTGAATTCCAAGCCCTCTCACAGACAAAATTTGGACCGCCAGCAAATGGCAGATAATCTTTGATTTAGGGGTGCAGGTACGTTGGGCTGAGTATTTTGAGTAGTTGTACCAGGTTGATCTTCCAAAAATTAACTTGATACGGGTAGTGTCGAGATTCGGGTCTTCATTTTTTATTAGACCCGGTTCATCACAGCCATCAAAATCGTAGAGGCAGTATTCCTCCATGATGAAAGCTAAAGAGTTTTCGATTGTAATCAGAACGGAGAGTAAAAATAAATTAAGATAGCAAAAATTTTCACTGCATGATCTTACGAAATAGTAAATTCATATGAAAAATACTCATTTCTCTCTCTCCCCTCTCTCTCTCTCTCTCTCTCTCTCACACACCCACACACACACACACACACACACACACACACACACACACACACACACACACACCCCTTATATATATATAAAAATATATATATAATATATATATATATATATAATATAAATATATTAAAAGTAAAATTATTGTAAAATTATTTATAAGTATTATTGTATAAAATATATAGTATAAATATATAAATAAGTAATAATAATATAATATAGTATATATAGTATTTTATATACAATATGATATAAAATATATAAATATATATATATATATATATATAATAATAATGTATAATATATAGATATATATATATATAAAAAGATATATATATTATATATGTATATATATATATATATTGATAATATATACATTATATATAGATACATATATAATATATATATATATATATATATATACATATATATATATATACATATATATATACATTATATATATACATATATATATATACATATATATATATACATTATATCTATAATATATAAAATATTTATATATATATATATATATATATATATATATATTTAATATATATAGTGTGGGGTGTGGTGGGTGTGGTGTGTGGTGTGTGTGTGTGTGTGTGTGTTGTGTTTTGGTGAGAGAGAGAGAGAGAGAGAGAGAGAGAGAGAGAGAGAGAAATGAGTATTTTCATTTTGAATTTACTATTTCGTAAGATCATGCAGTGAATTTTTGCTATCTAATTTATTTTTACTCTCCCGTTCTGATTACAATCGAAATCTTTAGTTTTCATCATGGGGGAATACTGCCTCGACGATTTTGATGGCTGTGATGAACCGGGGTTTCTAATAAAAAATGAAGACCCGAATCTCGACACTACCTGTATCAAGTTAATTGTTGAAGATCAACCTGGTACAACTACTCAAAAAAAAAAAAAAAAAAAAAAATACTTTTCAGCCCAACGTACCTGCACCCCTAAGATCTAAGATTATCTGGCCATTGCTGAGCGGTCCAAAGTGTCTGTGAGGAGGGCTTGGAATTCAGATTTCTCAGGGCTTGGTAGGTAGGACGAAGGTCATTTCCCGGGAAAATGGCTTTTGACCTCTGCAAGATTCCTGATAAACTGTTTCTTGAACCTTTTCTCATCAGTGGACCTAGTCCTGTGCACAAGAGAACGATGCAAATCTCAATACCCTGAGTCAAGCCTTTTGTGACAAGCATCTGTGGCCTCCAGTGTCTTCGCAGAATGAAATTCTGACTTGCTTTTGGGCATTCCCCAATCGATTCTTGGGCTGCATCGAGCATTTCACACTAGAAGGTGGCCCACAAAAGAACAAAGTCTGTCAGCCTCTGTGTGCAGCAAAACGATCAGAGTAGCTTCAGCAAACCCACGGCACACCCCCCCTCCTCAATCTGTCCACTTGAAAAACCCTTGTGTGTTCATTGGAGCGATGAGGGTTCTGAAGTGGACCTGGAGAGTAGCCACAACTAATATATGATCGTTCCACAAAAACTCGGTGCTCCGATACCCCCTCCCAGTTCTAGAGGGTCCTCCAGTGATGTGGTCACATTAACCATATCGCTGTACCAAGTCAGTGTTTGTGGGTCAGAAAGCTGATACGAAGAGCCAGAAATCCTCAATTTCTAAAACCCTAGAAAAGTCCCGGAAGAGGAGGCTATTTTCATGCCAGCATCTGCCCCTGAGCTATGAGGATCAACAGACATCTCATAACCAGCTAAGTCGCAGCCAGTTTTCATTGAAGTCACCCAGAACAATGAATATCTCACCAAGGATAGCTGTCTGTCACAGATGCACGTTTGGAGAAAAATATCTATTTCAATCAAGTTGATAAACATCAGTAGGAGCGTACACAGCAATAAGAGACATGAAGCCAAATGTAATCTCAGTCTCAATACCATTTTTACGCTCATGGACTGGAGTGACCTCTATTTACCGAGATTTTGAAATCTGCGGGAGATGGCTATGATTACTCCCTGGAGATGGGGGA
Organism: Penaeus monodon; assembly: GCF_015228065.2. Lineage (NCBI taxonomy): Eukaryota > Metazoa > Arthropoda > Malacostraca > Decapoda > Penaeidae > Penaeus > Penaeus monodon. The sequence continues at coordinate 10,528 of NW_023658410.1, read as the reverse complement.
CCATCGCTGCAGCCCAATCAGTAATGGGTTTGTAGCCACCTACCACTAATCTTTTGGCGCTGCTAGGTCTTCTCCCCTCCGAGTGAGTAGCACCTCAACTCTCAGCTGCTTCAGTGCTTCAGCTCCTTTGACAGTAATGATAACTGATCATACTATTGTAAAGAGCAGATTTTCCAAGACCCCACCCTGACAGTCCACCTGAGGGCTGTCAGGGTGGGGTCTGTTACTCGGGAGGACCCCCACCTCTACTATGCTCCCCCATATAGCGAGGGTTGGCTGGCTGCAGGCCCCATAATCCACCTGTATGTAAAGTGTGATACAACAGGTCATCAAGGAGAAGACATCTGTCCAGGTCCAATATGCTGTTACCACTGAAAAGAATCTCATGAAGCTTCTTCAAAGCAATGTAAAAGGAACAAATTTGAAAAAGAAGTGTTGGCAATAGGGAACAAGGAGAAAGTTATTTTTCCAGAGGCAAAGTAATGTGCTCGTGTGCTGTTTGCACAGCCAGACAAGTCATTTGCCTTGGGTTTTTATCCTCCTTCCCACCATCACTTGCCCTCCAATACTATTTCTGCAACTACCTTTAAACCTCAGTCCTCAAATGCTACAACTGCCTCTAGTGAATTGTTCCACCAGGAGTGAGGAGTCTATTGAGGATTGATTGATTATTTAAAATTATCTGCCGCGTCAACAGCTAAGGTCATTAGCGGCGAATACCTTGTTAACTAGAAATATTAAAATGTTTAAAACTTTAAAAATCTATCAATAAATATTTTACAAATAATAATAAATAGATTAAAAATCAAGCATAAATTATGCTCTAAGTGCATAAAATTATTGCATAAACATTATGCATAATTAAATTTTATTGAAAATATTAGTCTCCCTAAGGAAATTAATAAGACCCTCTATGTCACAATCTTCCCCCAAATTTAACGTTTTTCAGTGTATATGGGGGAGACAAGTACATACGTCTTTGGTCTGAGAATGTTGCACATTTTTCCACTACATGTGCAATCGTTAATGGCTCTTGGATCCTTCACAAAGTGTTTCTTTTTTAGCCATCATTGGCCCATGATTCAGTCTTGTGTGCCCGATTTTATTCTTGTTAATACAACTTCCACTTTTCGGTTGGGATGGATGCTAGTCGCCCAACTGCCAAGGTCATCTCAATGTCTCGCGTTTGTTTCTGGAGGTATGCCTCCATTGTTCCCTCCATTTATCACGAAGACAACTTCTGATGCTGGGTTTCAGGTGGGTGTGTGGGAGAGGAAAACGAGCATCAAAAGGCTGAGGGGCAGCTGCCTTTGCCTTCTGATCAGCTCGTTCATTCCCACTGATACCAACATGCGCTGGCACCCAACATAGAGTTATCTTTTACGTGTTGACATCAGTGCAAGCCAATCTTGAACCTCCCTCACTAATGGATGTGATGAGTTTAAGCTCTTGATTGCTTGTAAGGCCTACGAGAGTCACAATATATCACAACAGAAGGTTCGTAAGATCTCTAGTCATCTTAACTGTTGAAAGGATGGCATGTAACTCTGCAGTGAAGATCGAGGCTGCAGAGAAAGACTGCCAGATGCAATCTTCCTTCTGCTCACTGCTGCAAAACCCACGCCTTTTTCAGATTTCAAAACCATCTGTATAAATTGCATCTGATCCCCGGTATTTAGAATGTGCTGAAGAAATTTCTCTCGGACTTCTGCTTCGGATCTCTCCCCTTTCCCAATTCCGACTAAATCCAGCTCAACTTGATTAGTCCAAGGGGGAAAATTTGGGGGAATTCCAACAGCCAGAACTTAGTGAGACTCAAATTAAGATCTTCCACAAGATTCCTCATTCTCCTACCATAGGATTGGCTATCTTCAAGGGGGTTAAAAACCCAAATCTGGATGTAGGAGATCCTGGAATCCTTTGTAGTCTCGTGTAGTAAATCAGTTTATGTATTCTCGGGAAATGAAAGAGGTGGTTCTCACTCTCAGCATACAGGGACTCCAAAAGGTGAAGACCTGAAAGCCCCAGTACAGATTCTGAGAGCTCATATGAACCGAGTCTAACATCCGTAGAACAGTGGGAGTTGCAGATGAATAAGCTTCACATCCATAATCAAGCTTACTACGAATAAGCGCTTGATAAAGCCGTAGTAGCGTTGTGCGGTCTGACCCCAAAGATAGATGTGAAAGAACCCGCAAAATACTAAGTGCTTTTGAAAGCCTTTACTTTCAACTTTTTGATGTGAGGCACCATGTAAGCCTTGAGTAAAAAAATTAGACCCAAGTACTTCACCTCTTGGACAAATTGCAGGGGGTTTTGCTCCTAAATAGAGGGAAGGATGGAATTTTCCTCGTTTGTGGAAATGTATAGCCATGGTCTTGTTTGGGGGAAAATTTAAACCCCATGATATGTTGTCCACTGTACAACCTGATTTATTGCAGCCTGCATGTGTCCTTGCACATCCTGTAAGTTTCCCTCCTGAGCAGTACAGTTTTAAAGTCATCCACATACAGATTACATGAGACAAAACTTGGAACACCCTTTTTAAAATGTCTTTTATAGCAATGGCAAACAGGGTCACACTTAAGACACTCCCTTGGGGGACCCCTTCCAGCTGATCTTCCAGATTAGAGAAACTGTTTCCCACCCGAACTCTAAATTCCTGTTAGAAAGGGAAAGCTTTGTATGAAGGTAGGTAATGCTCCTCTTAAGCCAATGTCATACAACTTTTTGAGTATGCCATGCTTCCAAGTATTATCATAAGCCTTTTCAAGGTCAAAGAAGACTGCTATCATGTGACGTCGCTGTGCAAAGAATTCTGTTATAGCAGTTTCCACCCTTTACAAGTGAATCTGTGGTCGATCTCAATCTTCTAAACCCATATTGATATGGAGTCAGCACGTTTTCCTTTTTCAAAGCATCCATGTCAACCTGAAGTTTACCATTTTCTCCATCATCTTGCAGATGCAGCTGGTGGGGGAAAATTGGTCTGTAATTTCCTGGTGTGGAAGCATCCTTGCCAGGTTTAGGACAGGAATGATTATAGACTCTTTCCATGTGGATGGCACTGTACCCTCCCTATATATCCTATTGAATAGGTCCAACAAGAATTTTTGGGGATCTTTCTGGTAAGTGAGATATCATTTGGTATGGAATATCGTCACTTCCTGGGGCAGCTTACGGCAGAGCTGCAAAGCAGAGTCCATCTCTTTGCTCAAAAATGGCAAGTTGTATGGAAGTTCTGCTGCAGCCCTACTGAAGAACGACACTGGGTGTTGTTCCTGTTCAGCCTGAAGAGGGGAGAATCGGGCAGTGTAAGATGCTCCAGAGGAGATCTCTGCCATGGATTTAGCTAGCTCATTAGCAACACTTTTTTATCTTTTGATGATTATGCCATCAATCTTCAAAGCAGGTGGTGACAGTGATGTGCTCTTTCCAGCGATTTTACGCCCCTTTGTCCCATACCCATGCTAAGGGTCCCAGAGTTAATCAAGGAGACATACTGTCTCCGTGACGTCCGTCTGGCCTCCTTTAGCACTCGCCTGGCCTTGGCTGGGGTCTTTTTGTAAGGATCAAGGTTACATCACGGGGGCGTCGTTTCAAACTCCCTTAATGCAGTTTTTCTTGCTCTGACAGCTTGTTGGCATTCATCAGACCACCATGGTACTGGAGGTCGACGGTAATGCCCGCTATTTTTGGGGAAATGGATGCTTCTGCTGCAAGGTGAATTCGTGATGTGAAGTGATTAACAGCATCTTGAACACACTGGAAATCATTCACAGATCCCATGCAATACTGCAGTTGATCTAAAAGATTCCCGTCCGCATGTTCAAGTCGCCATCTCTGCACTCCATTGGCTGGAATACCATTCACCTCCTCCAAAAAATATTGGAAAATGGTCGCTTCCATGTAAGTCTTCCATAACCTGCCAAGTGAAATTCATCTGTGAATCAGGTGAGACAATTGACAGGTCTATATTGGAGAATGTCCCAGTTTGAATTTTGGAAAAAGTGTGGGAGTGTCACTGTTCAATAAAACTGCATCTACTCTTAGGGGCAAGAACTCCAAGGCCCTTCCTCGAGGGTTGCACAAAGTGTCTCCCCAGAGGTGATGCCGACCATTGAAATCTCCCAAAAGCAGAAATGGATGTGGAACTGCCCCAAATAGATCTTCCAAATCATTTATATTGAGATTATGTGGAGGAAGGTAGATAGATGCAACAGTAAGGTCGTGTCAAGCCTATTCTCACAGCCTTCACCTGCAGTGTTGTCTGCAGGTGGATGGCCTGGAAGGGAATATCTTGAGTACCATTACTGCTACTCCTCCATGAGGTCCATTGTCAAAAGTCCCATAATGGGCTTGAATTTGGAATCCCTCAGGGAAATCGGATGATTTTCCCTGGTCATAATCTCTTGTAGGCATACACAACTGGGTTACATGAAGCTATCAGATGTTTTCAGTTCTTCCATTTTGCATGAATTCCCTGACAGTTCCCTTGGGTTAGGGTATCCAGTTCTTAAACTATTTTTCATAAGGTGTTTGGGAGCACCTGGGTCAAGGTTGCCCTACACCTTTAGGCTGTCCCCTTCCTGGATCTTGGGGGAGTCTTTGAGGGGTTTTTACCCGTGGAACTAGTTTTTCCCCAGGCTTCCTTTTGACAGGTCAGGATTTCTTTGCCTGGACAAAGAACGGACCTGAGCCTTTGCTTCAGGGGCATTCTGCCTAAACAGCAGAGGCCCTGTGGATGTGGTGGCCCGCTGGAGCTGTCACTGTTTGGGCCCTGGAGCCCTTCCTGACGGCTCCAAAGACCCCACCTTGAAATGAGTCTTTTGAACAGACTCAGGATTCCTTTGCCTGGGCAAAGGCAAACCCGAGCCTTTTGGTTTAGGGGGATTCTGCTAGCAGCAGAGGCCCTGTGGATATGGGGCAGCTGGGGCTGTCACCGTTGAGGCCTCTGGAGCCTACCTGATGGCTCCAAAGACCTTACTTTGGGGGCCAGGAGTCTCTTTAATAGACCCCTCACTCCTACTCCCTTTCTGGTGGAATTCACCAGAGGCAGTTTCAGCAATTGGGACTGAGGTTTAAAGAAGTGGCAGAGTGTGTGGTGTAAGAAGGCATTGGAAGGCAAGGGTTGGTGGGAAGGAGGGTGGGCCAGACCGAAGCAAAGGATTTACCTGGCTGTGCAAACAGCACACGGGCACGTCGCTTTGCCTCTGAAAACTAACTTTCTCCTTGCTCCTTATTATCAATACTTCTTTCTCAAATTTGTACCTTTTACACTGCTTTGAAGAAACTTCATGATGACCTGTCATACCACACTTTACACATATTCTTGGTTGTCCATTTTCCTTAAAACGGCAAGAGTTGGCTCCATGCCCATAACCTGCAGGGAAGCACCCCATAGGGGTTTGGGGACATATGGCTTACCTTGAGGTGGTACCATGCCATCTTAACTGATTCTGGAAGGACCTACGTATTAAAAGTTAGAAGGAGAGCTGGTGTAGACTGTTCAACTTTCTTCTTAAAACGTTTACTGCCACTACATTAAAATTCTCTAGTTCCTCTAACAGTTTCTCCTCAGAATACCTCATCAGGTCTCGGGAAAAGACAATTCCCTTTCGCTGATTGAGGGTTTTGTGAGGAGAACATAAAACTTTAAACCCCAGGAATGTCGCATATCGCACGCAGACGGTCCTCTCGTCTGGTGACGAAACCTAACTATTAGGCTACCATCTCGCTGTGGGGTGATGCGAGGATCACGTTGACATACTTCAACAATTTTTCGATGTACTTCGAAAATATCAAGATCCATGATTGATACACCCCAATGGTCTTCACTACTAGGTACTTTCTATATGAAAAGTTTTCATATTTACCAGGTAAGATTTCCTTAGTGGATTGAGGAGGACTTTCCCCTTCTTACCTGGTTTGGGAGCCCGGGAACATTATGATTCCCCTTCTTGCCCTTTGGAAGCTGGAAAGGTTCAAAGTGACAATACGTGATGTTCCAGAGGGAATGGGTCGGGGGGTTGCGTAGGTCGTCAGGGGGAGAGCTAGATCTTTTTAAATTTGTAGTACTCATACAAATTGGAATTCTTCATTCCTCACCCCCCACCCACCATGGAGTCCAACGAGGGGAAGCTATAGTGGGGCTCAAATCTCCAACAGCCACAGGGGCAATGAGGAAATATACGCAGCCACCCCTTACAGCACTGATGGCAGCGCAGGACCTATGCGCTACCGACTAAACATACCTGCTTGACCCTAGCCATATTTGACCAGCCGATTTACTTTACCGGGCCTTGATCAAGCCGCCCGTCTAACCAGAATAAAGGACCAAAGAGGTGTGTTGCCAGCTGCAGGGCGCAGCGCGCAGCACCGCTCAACCTCCAGGACTCCTGTCTCCTGGTAATACGGGATGCCACGCACGGCAAACACACGTGGGAGAGTTCTCCCTGGTCCAAGATGGAATGAACCAGGGGTGGGTGCACCCTCCCCCCTTTATAGGCCTTGGTGCACCAGGAAGCCATTTTGTCTCATCCCTCACTGGTGGGCCCCTCCAGTATGGGTAGCCCTCTGGTCCGGCTCACCAGATCATTGGGACCTCAAGCCCCCCCACCGCGGCAAGGCGGCTTCCATTAGGGGGGAGTCTATTGAGGAGACTCCTCCTCCCAAAGTAGCCCTCCTAACAGAAGCCGCCTTGCCGCGGTGGGGGGGCTTGAGGTCCCAATGATCTGGTGAGCCAGACCAGAGAGCTATCCATACTGGAAGGGTCACCCGTGAGGGATGAGACAAAATGGTTTCCGGGTGCACCAAGGCCTATGAGAGGGGTTGGTGCACCCACTCCTGGTTCATTCCATCTTGGACCAGGAGAACTCTCCCACCTGTGTTTAGGAGACAGGGGCCCTGGAGGGTTTAGTGATGCTGCACTCTGCACCCTGCAGCTAGCGACACACCTCTTTTGGGGGCCCTTTTTTCTGGTTAGATGGGTGGCTTGATCAAGGCCCGGTCAAGTCAATCGGTTTGGGCAAACATGGCTAGGGTCAAAAAGGCACTGTTCAGTCGGTAGCACATAGGTCCTGCGACTGCCATCAGTACGTAATAGTGGCTGCGTATATTTCCTCATTACCCTGTTGCAGTTGGGAGATTTGAAACCCCGACTATAGCTTTCCCTCGTTGGATCCATGATGGGTGGGGGGGGAGTGAGAAAATGAAGAATCTAATTTGTATGAGTACTACAAATTTACAAAGATCAGCTCTTCCCTGACAACCTATTAGAAGCCCCCGACCATTCCCTCTGGAACAAACACATGTTGTCACTTTGGAACCTTTTCCCGTTCCAAAGGGCAAGAAAGGGAATCGTAATGGTTCCCGGGCTCCCAAACCAGGTAAGAAGGGGAAAAGTCCTCCTCAATCCACCAAAGAAATCTTTCCTGGTAAATATGAGAGTATTTCATATAGTAAGTACCTAGTATGTAAAGACCATTGATGGTGTATCAATCAGGATCTTGATATTTTTGAAGTACATAGAAAAATAGTTGAGGTATGTCAATGTGATCCTCGCATCACCCCACAGCAAGATGGTATCCTAATAGTTGAGGTTTCGTCATCAGACGAGAGTGACCATCTGCCCCCTGGGGCTCAAGTTTCATGTTCTCCTCACAAAGCCCTCAATCAGTGTAAGGGACATTGTCTTTCCCGAGACCTGAAGAGGCATTCTGAGGAGAAACTGTTAGAGAAACTAAAGAATTTTAATGTAGTGGCAGTAAAACGTTTCAAGAAGAAAGTTGATGGTTTGGAACAGTCGATACCAGCTCTCTTTCTAACTTTTGAAACATTAGTCCTTCCAGAATCAGTTAAGTTGGCATAGTACCACCTCAAGGTAAAGCCATATGTGCCCAACCCTATGCGGTGCTTCCATTGCCAGGATTATGGGCATGGAGCCAACTCTTGCCGTTTTAAGGAAAATGGACAACCAAGAGTATGTGTAAAGTGTGGTACAAGTCATCAAGGAGACGACAACTGTCCAGGTCCAATATGCTGTTATCACTGCAAAGAAGCTCATGAAGCTTCTTCAAAGCAATGTAAAAGGTACAAATTAGAAAAAAAATTATTGATAATAAGGAGCAAGGAGAAAGTTAGTTTTCCAGAGGCAAAACGATGTGCCCTTGTGCTGTTTGCACAGCCAGGTAAATCCTTTGCTTCGGTTCTAGCCCATCCTCCTTCCCACCAACCCTTACCCTCCGGTGCTTCTTACACCCCACCCCTCTGCCACTTCCTTTAAAACCCCAGTGCTGAAACTGCCTCTGGTGAATTCCACGAGAAACGGAGTAGGAGTGAAGGGTTATTGAGGAGACTCTTCCTCCCAAAGTAAGGTCTTTGGAAACTATCAGGCAAGGCTCCAGGGCCTCAAACGGTGGCAGCTCCCGCTGCCACCACATCCCCAGGGGGCCTCCGCTGTTAGGCTGAAATTCCCCTGAAGCAAAGGCTCAGATAAGCCCCTTGCCCAGGCAAAGGAATGAATCCTGAGCCTGTTCAAAAGACTCATTTCAAAGAGGGGTCTTTTAGCCGCCAGGCAGGGCTCCAGAGGCCTCAAGAGTGACAGCTCCAGCTGCCACCACATCCACAGGGGCCTCCGCTGCTAGGCCGAATGCCCCTTAAGCAAAGGCTCAGGTCCCTTCTGTGCCCAGGCAAAGAAATCCTGTCTGTCAAAAGGAAGCCTGTGGAAACTATTTTCCCTGGGTAAACAACCTCAAAAAATTCTCCCCAAAATCCTGGAAAGGGACAGCTTAAAGGTGTGGGGCAAACCTTGACCACAGGTACTGCAAACACCTTATGAAGAAGTAGTTTGGAGACTGGATACCTAATCCAATGGGAACTGTCAGGGGAAATTTATGCAAAATGGGAAGAACTGCAACATCTTATAGTCTCATGTAACCCAGTTTGTGTATGCTTACAAGAGATTATGACCAGGAAAAATCATCCAATTTCCCTGAGAGAATTCCAAATTCAAGCCCTTAATGGGACTTTTGATAATGGACCTCATGGAGGAGTAGCAGTACTGGTATGTCAGGATATTCCTTCCAGGCCATCCACCTGCAGCAACACTGCAGGTGAGGGCTGTGAGAATAGGCTTGACACGAACCTTACACTGTTGCATCCATCTACCTTCCTCCACATAATCTCAACATAGATGATTTGGAAGATGTACTTGGGCAGTTGCCACATCCATTTCTACTCTTGGGATATTTCAATGGTCGGCATCACTCTGAGAGACACTTTTGCACCCTCGAGGAAGGGCCTTGGAGTCCTTGTTCTTAAGAGTAGATGCAGTTTTACTGAATAGTGACACTCCCACACATTTCCAAATTCAAACTGGGACATTCTCTAATATAGAGCTGTCAATTGGCTCACCGGATTCACAGATGAATTTCACTTGGCAGGTCATGGAAGACTTACATGGAAGCGACCACTTTCCAATACTTTTGGAGGAGGTGAATGGTATTCCAGCCAATGGAGTGCAGAGTGGCGACTTGAACATGGGACTGGAATCTTTTTAGATCAACTGCAGTATTGCAAGGATCTGTGAATGATTTCAGTGTGTTCAAGATTCTGTTAATCACTTCACATCACGAATTCACCCTTTCAGCAGAAGCATCCATTCCGAAAATAGCGGCATTACCGTCGACCTCGGTACCATGGTGGTCTGATGAATGCCAACAAGCTGTCAGAGCAAGGAAAGCTGCATAAGGCAGTTGAAACGACGCCCCAGCATGTAACCTTGAACCATTACAAATGACCCAAGCCAAGGCCAGGCGAGTGCTAAAGGATGCTAGATGGACATCGTGGAGACAGTATGTCTCCTCAATTAACTCTGGGACCCCCTTAGCATGGGTATGGGACCAGGTGCGTAAGATCGCTGGAAGATCACTGTCACCACCTGCTTTGAAGATAGATGGCATAATCATCACAGACAAAAAAGATGTTGCAAATGAGCTAGCTAAATCCACAGCAGAGATCTCCTCTGGAGCATCTTACACTGCCCGATTCTCAATTCTCATATGCTTAGAAAATTGAGATTGACCACAGAGACTGAAGGAGGAAACTGCTATACAGAATTCTTTCGCAAGGACGTCACTGACCAGTCTCTTTGACCTAGAAAAAGGCTATCATACCAATTGAAGCATGGAGACTCCAGAAGTTCATGTTAGGGACTATCTAGCATATAAGAGTCTTGCAACAGGAAAGAGTTTGATGCCTTAAACCTGGAAGATGCTTTCCCCACAGGACTAAGTTGACCATTTCCACCTAAAGCCTTGCCAATCTGCGTGGAAAACTTAACTGTACTGCTCAGGACAGGAAAAGGTACCAACATAGGTTAAAAGTTTGAGATGGACCCAGGCACTTTGGATGAATGCATACAAATTCCTTTTACAGAAGTACGTACGTCCTTTTTCTTGAAAACTATGGTAATTGAAATTTGGGAATCAAGGTATACATTTTTAAAACTTCCCACATTAAAGTTCTG
>NW_023658409.1:2500-24196 GCF_015228065.2 Penaeus monodon | reverse complement strand
TATACAAAATGTTTTCCATATTATTTTAAATTTAATCCAAAAATTTTTTTGCCTTTTTTCAATCAAAAAAATTAATATCATGCTTTTATTACTGCTTTTGCTATACATGTAAGTTAGAAGTTATTTTGATTAATACAGAATTACAAACTTTATGTTAAGGGTAAGCAGAAAATGAGCAACGTTTCCTTTGCTGGTTGCAATAAGCCTCTCCATTTACAGCTCAATCTCCTTCAGTTTTTATCACAGCCCCTTTGGGGCGCCTTGTGTATTTTTCAGGGGAGAAAGTGAGGATAACAGAGTGCCTCTGAAAATAGACAAACGATTACTATAATATATACACCGACATACACACACACACAACAACACACACACACCACCCCACATTTTTTAAAAAATATAATATATATAATATAATATAATATATATTTTTTATATAAATAATAAAATATAAATTATATTATTTTAAACATAATAATATGAATAAATATTATAAAATTTAATTTTTAAATAATATATATAATATATATAAATAATATATTAAATATATATATTAATTATATATATATATTTTGTATGTAAAAGCCAACACAACTTACATGTGAAGGGTTTGGTTTTTCGTATTGCATATTTGAGTGCAGTCAATGTATGTAATATAGTGGGCGCCGCGCGCGTGTGGTTGTGTGTGTGTGGGGTGTGTGGGTTGATATGGGTTTTAAACCCTCCCACAAGGGCTAGGCATGGTCTTTTCGAAAGGACTTTGATTCAGCAGGTGGCGACCTTCCCCAAAGTGGATCCCCTTACTTTTAATTTTCCCAAAAAATAATGATGTAATAATTGAACAACCACACAATATATAAATATATAAATATATTATATAATATATATAATATATTACCATATATAGATATATACATTAAAACAATCACGCACACACACACATACACACACACACACACAAACTCTATATATAATATAAATAATATATATATATATAAAATTATAATATATATATATATTATATATATATATGTATGTATACATACACACACACAAATACACACACAAACACAACACCACAAAACTACACACACACACACACACTACACACACACACTAACCCACACACAAACACAACACCACCACCACACACACCACACACACACAACACACAAAAATATAATATATAAAATATTAATTATATAATATATATATATTTATATATACTATAAAAATATAATATATATATATATATATATATATATTAATATATAATATATATTATATATATACATATAACAATATGAAATTATAATTTTAATATTATATATATAATATAATATAAAAAATAATAATATATATATATATATATATATAATATTAATTTATATATACATATAAAATATAAATATATATATATAATATATATTAAAATATATAATATTTTTATATATATAAAATATATATAGATAATATGTAAATATTGTATAATGTAGAAAAAAATATAAATAGAAAAGTATATGGGTTAACTTTAATTTTTTTGAATTTGCTTTAACCCAGTTTGTTTTTCAGATCACGGTACAAGAAACAATTGCAAGAACAAAAACCCCGCGGTAAATGTACGTATGTACATTAACTTTTCTAGTTTCCCGTGTGAATACAGCAAATATTTTAATATATAATATATATATAAAATATATATATATATTTATATTATTTTAAAATTAATATAATATATATATTTTATAATGTTGTAGTATAAAAAAAATAATATATTTTATATATGTATAATATTATATTATATATATATAATATATAATATATATATATATATATATATGAAAAAATTTTTGTGTGTGTGTGTATGGGTGTGGTGTTGTGTGTTGTGTGTGTGTGGTGTGTGTGGTTTGTGTATAATATATATATATATATATATATTATAATAATAAAAAAATTTTATATAATATATATGTGATAATCTATATCTATATATATAACATAGAATATATATAAATATAATATATTATAATATAAAATATTAATAAAATTTTTTTATATAATATATTTATGTAAAGTAATAATATATATATAATATATAATATATATATATAATAATTTATTATATATATTTTAATATGATATATAAAAATATAATTAAAATAATATAATATAAATATATATTTTAATAATATGTTGTGTGTGTGTGTGTGTGGGGTTGTGTGGTGTGTGTGTGTGTTGTTGTGTGTTGTGTGTGTGTGTGTGTGTGTTGTGTGTGTGTGGTGTGTGTGTGTGTGTGTGTGTATGTAGTATAGGGACGTAAAAAAAAACATCAATCCCTTTATTGGTCAAAGAGGATCTGAGCGTAATTCGTTTTGTGGGGGGGGTTTTTGGGTAGGCCTTCCATAGTTGTCCCTTATGTACAATTTCGAGGACCGAGAATAAGAATGATATTTGAAGTGTGTATTTCGATTCCTTTTGTTTTGTCTACGTTTTTTAAAATTTTTTATTTATATATTTAGTAAATAAAATTTTTAAAAAATTTCTTTGTAAAAGGGGGGAAAATTAAAGGGGACTACAATATGCATCTTGATTTAGTTCATCAAAAATGTTTTGTATACCGGGGAAACGGTGCGCAGTGATGAAGGGCAAAAGATGGCGGAATAAGGGCTCTTTACCACGATTTTTTGGAGGCTTTTTAGCGCACGGGGGGGGGAATACTAATGATTAAAAATTAAAAACCCCATCTTCCTTATAGTAACGCATTATAATACGAAGAACAAATAATATTATTAATAAAAATTTATGATAAAGTTAAATTTTCAATAACCCGCCGCAGAAATAAAAAAAATTGGGAGAAACCCTCATTTGCAATAGCGGCATCTGATAAATCAAAAAAGATAAAAAGTGGTTTAATACCAATCAAATCTGACACTGGGGCTTAAATACTGTATGATTACTTTTTTTATGGTAGGGAGTTAAATGAAAAACATGTATATATGTTAATCCCTTTACAAGAAGTATAACAGAATTTAAACTGTAAAATGCTTTCAAGATTTCAAATGTCAGACCCCAAAATTTAGTGACTAGGTCCAGTTTTTCCGAAGGAGCTCAGGGAAAGGTACAAATATGGCTGATAGAAATATTTCCCAAAAGCTCTTTTTTGTAATAAATAAAGAATAAAATTAAAAATCAAAAAAAAAATTACCCCACTAACCAAAGGGGTTGTTGGTAGCTGGGGTGTTGGGTCGGAGTGGCCGAAAAGATTTGTCCCCAGTTTCAGTTTTCATATTAAAGTGTAGAAACCCACGCGAATATCAACTCCCGCGATAAATCAAAGCCTCCTGTCACACTGTTGGCGCAAAATATGATACTTTGTTTTTGACATTGCCTAATGGTCAAAAAGGATAAATGTGTTTTATAAAATTTGTTTTTTCCCAAGTGAAGGAGTATAACAGGGAAAAAAACATTAAAAAAAATAAACATTCAGTGACTGAATTCCTTCCTAAAAATGTAGTAGAATGACCCATTTTTGACTATACATCATACAATATTTTTTAGGGTTCTATATAAAGAGCCGAACTGGCATCTCGCCCCCTTTAGCGTGTTTTAGTAACATTTAAGGTGCCCAAGGGTCTCTGAAGTGAACAAAATCTCAAAAATGAAATACGCCCAGCAGTCAAACTTAGCCTGGACTCTCAGAGGGAACTGGGCCCAAAGTTGCGACTGTCCCCCCGATACAAGTACTTTTTTCAGAGATTCATTTTTTAAAATTATCTGCCCGTCAACAGCTAAAGGTAAAGCGGTGAATACCTTGCAGGATTAAAAAGAAAAAAAATTTAGGGGCGTTCTTTACTTGTGAATAAACGTTATTGCTTTTTCGTGGGTAAAACCGATTTAATTAAAAAAATTCCCCCCCATAGTAGGGGGGAGAAGAAAAAAGGTAAATCAGAAACCTAGATGGGGAAAATCAAAACTTTCGAATGACTACGGGACTTGTATGCCACAGGTACACAGGATCTGAGGGAACGAGCTTGTTTAAGACTAGCCCAAATTGGAGGGGTTTGCCCCCCAACCCAGGTAATCTCAAAGCCCAAAATTACTTAGCAGGAAGTTACGGGGATGGCAACTCCTTCCCCCTGCGCTTTACAGAGAGGAAACGAGATCCTCCCCCTCGGCCCGCGGTACCCGAGCTACAGGCTATGAACCCCTGGCATCTCTGAAGAAACCAAAAAAGAGGTCGAAGTCATCTGCAAGAATGGCCCAGGTACCCCTTCCCGTAGTATACAAACAAAAGAAAAATGAAAAGAGGGTTGCATGCATTGCGGCGGCCGGACGCCCCCATTAAATTATTAGAGAATTGTGTGCACACGTAATTCCAAGACAAAGCCCCCCAGAACCAGCCGTCATGCTGGTAAAGGATTAGCGAGAGCTTACACCAGGATACAGGGCCTGCTGGGAAACCCCCCGCCACCCAGTGCGGAACCAAATGAGACGCCATAAAAAGCTGAAGAAGCCGGGTCAAATGAAAGGTGGGGGGAAGCCAGAACTTCGCAAATTCATAGCTGCTAGGTACCCGATTGCTCATAACGCACTTAGTACACCAGATACGTGTAAAACAACACTCAAGAAAGTCGGAAATGAAGGAAAATTTTTGCATCGCAAGGTTTCCTTTCCAGAAACTATGAACAGAAATACACATTTTTACATAAACGCACTAGACCATACCGCTTTTACACTAATGCCGCTGTATATACATTTACTCAGTTTTAATACAAAGTAGCTAAATGTATGATTTGAAGTAATGTACAACATGCTAATATGATATGGATTTGGATATTATTTCAAATACAGGATACACATGAATATATGTACATAAAAGAATATCCCAGTTTTGACTCTAGACAAGGGAAAAACCAGTTTTATAAGCGCAATTGTTTTTTGGGTTTTTTCGTCAGTATTTGTTTTTATTTAATGTAAGGTTAAGTGTATACAAATTTTGAGTTTCTAAATAAAAAGTCGAAAAAATGAAGTGAAATACTTACCTTTCTGATGTTTTTTTTTTTTTTTTTTTTGAGTTTGGAGAGAAATGGGTAGGAACTATAACCTATTTTAATTTTGGTTGTCCACTGCATAGTGTAAAGAGAGGGGTTTTGCACCCCTTTATTTTTAATTAGAATTTTTAGATTTTGATGTAGAGAGAGAGAGGTGATCAGAATATGAGTGAGGAATTTGAATAATATATATATATATATATAAATATATATATATATATATATATATATATAATATGTATATTCTTGTGTATGTATATGTATATATATATATAATATATATATATATATATTATATATATATATATATATATATATATACATATATATGTGTGTGTGTGTGTGGTGTGTGTGTGTACATAGAGAGAGAGAGAGAGAGAGAGATGAGAGGAGAGAGAGAGAGAAGAGAGGAAGAGAGAGAGAGAGAGAGAGAGATAGAGGAGAGAGAGAGAGAGAGGAGAGAGAGCAGCCTTGGGCACCCAACCTGCACACAACTCATTCAACAACCTTGTCCTGATTGGTCACGTATGTATATCACAAATTTATTCATATTAGAATAGGCTATTTGTCATCATGCCTTTATAGGTTTCATAGTTGAATATCTTTATACTCATCATCCCATTGGAGAGAGAGGCCTGTGTTTACATCACAGTGGAAGATCGCGGCAGTTGCTCTGTACACTTTATCCAAGATTAAAGCATCCTGGACACAAGTTAACTCATCCCATTGAACTTATGGGATATGTGAACTTACATGGCGCAGTGCAGTGTAGTGTTCCAGTGTCGCCAAGTATTCAGTGCCCTAATATAGCATGTTAAATGTACTCGACATACTGCCACATGATCCCTTCGGAAATGTTACCCAAATTGCCACACGTTTTCTATGATTAATTACGGGGAGACCCGCACATTCACGTTTATTACCGCATTCTGTGAGTGTACATGCATAATTAGACTTATATATTAATACTTGCCAGGCATACTCAACACACTATCATGCCGCCTAAAAAGAAAAAAATCTTCCATACATTCCACCACAGAAACTGCTCCAACAGAAGCTACAACTTCTGTTCTCCTGGATTATATGAAGCAACAAAGGAGCAATGACAACAGGAGACCACTCAACCGAAGCACAAAAAACAGATTTGATGAACCATACTTTATAAGCTTATTGTCACACCTGACATTAACATCTACCTCCCTTGCCCAGACTTTATCAACGCCTGACGCATCGGCAACGACCTCAACGCCTGATGCATCAGCAACATCCCCACCGCCTGAAGCATCGACATCAACGACGCTACTAACACTGGCAACGGTCTCTACGCCACCAACATCGGCAACGGTCCCTATAGACGTAAGACAGTCACCCCTCAAAATCGCTGGCATTCCTCTTCCTACTCCTCTTTCAACCAATTCGACACTCAGATTGTATGAAGAATGAAAAACGTCATGGGAAGATTACGTCATCATGGCAGAACTCAATATGCATTCTCAGCGTGTACAACTAGCATATTTACGCCGTTGTCCTGATAGTGAAATGAAGGAAACTCTTGTACACTCCCTTGGTGTCCTACAGATTCTACATTGCCCATCAGTGACATCCTTCATCTTATTGCTAGCCACATGAGACGACAAAGAAACCAAACACTTCAACGCCAGCAATTTACTTAAGTTCGTCCTTCTCATGGTCAAACCTTTAATGCTTTCTATGTAAATCTGAAGCAGATGGCTGCAGATGATGATCTCTGTAGACATTGCCTTGATGATCGTCTCTTAAATGGTATCATTGCAGGTATATGTGATTGCGATCTGACAGAACGCATACAAAGCCTCAATATTTCCCCACCTCTTCAACAAGTGACAAACATGTGCCGAAGTCATGAAGCTGCGCACAAAAGGAACACAGAACTCCCTATTTGTGCAGAACTTAAAAAGTTCACAAAATATAGGGAATGTAAATCTCGTCTTGCAGAGAAGTGATAAAAAACATCACAACAGGTCCAAAAAGACCATCATGCTTTGGATGTGCTGACAAATCTCGCCATTCAGAAGGAAAATGCTCACCAAGGATACTGAATGTAAGAAATGTCACAATACTGGCCATTTTGCAATGTTTCTTAAGTGGTATGTCAAGAAAACTATTAGCAAAGACTCCAGGCAATCTTGGCCCAAATCTGCTAATGCTAATAGTGTAACGATTGGAGTGTCTCGGCATCAACTTATTGCCTTTTTGCCTAAAGGTCAAGCTCCAAATTTCATCTAGTTTCATGAATGGACAGTTCGCTGCCACACCTGACACAGGAGCTGAAATCACCACAACCAACCAAGTTACGTCAGCTGATCTGTTTAGCCATAGCAGGTCATACTTCTGTATACTGATACCCACTATACTGCGCTGTCCCAGAAATGACCCCTTCACAAGATCCAGTAATGCTACAATGCGTGCATTCAGAAAATTCTACTGTCAACTTGGTATACTGATACATCTTTGCACATATGGTGGATCCCAATTTTCATCTTTAGCTTTCCGTACTTTCCTAAAGAAAATGGGGAATAAATCATGAAGTCTCTACAAATACTACCCTCAGTCTGATGGTCATGCTGAGTCATGTTCAACTAGCTGAAACACTTCTCATCAAGACTTCCCCAAAAGGAGACATATTTGCTAATGACAAGTAATACAAGGTCTATTACTGCGAAGCATACCACAAAAAAGATGGACGTTCTTGTGCAGTTATACTACTAGGTCGCCCACTATGCTCTCCTCTGCCATACTCATTGGAGTGTATTCGACCAGAAGTGGCATCATGCTGCGCAAATGCGACTAGAAAATGAGCAATTCTACAAGAGCAGTCAGCAAAACAAATAATGCCCATGCTAAAGCCCTACTATTCCTCGAGACCTAGTTTGCGTTCAAAACCACGTTACCAAAAAATGGGACACAAACAGGATACATGTCATAGAGGCTGCAGCAGAATTTACCTCATCAGAATACCAGGTGGTAAAACTCTGTGGCACAACCGCCGATTTCTACGACCTATCCCACAGCATCTATCAGCGAGTGCCCCAGCTACAAGCTCTGTAAATGCGTTCGTTTTGCTGATATGTAAGAAGAATCCAAAAGAAATGTTTAGTTTTCAAAGCTCGTATGTTTACGTCACTTTTTTCAATCTCAAAAAGGAGAGTTGTTTGTATATCAGAATTTAGTCATATTAGAACATGCTATTTGTTATCTTCCTTTGCCTTATATATGTTTTGTATTGAATGTCTTTATACTCATCATCCCTCTAAAAGAGAGAGGCCTCTGTTTACATCACGTGGGGATGATCGCGGCAGATGCTTCGTGCACTATATACAAGATTAAAGCATCATGGACATAAGTTAACTCTTTCCACTGAGCCTATGTGATATGTGAACATACAGTCATCAGCAGGCACTTCTCATGACTCACTTCAGATTCGTAACTGGATGACAGCAGACACACACTCTAGAAAAACAAAAAAAATGAAAAAAAAAGTGGGAAGAAAGAGCTGGGATAGGGGAAGAAGGGGTAAAGGGAAGATGAATATTAGGTGAGAAAAGGGCCGGGCTTTGACTTAGCATGCTAGGTAAAGATTTGAGTAATAGTTGGATTTTGTGAAAAGGGAAAAGGATAAGGAGTGGCCCAAGACCATGTGCAATCCATTCGTGTTCAGTACCGGTGACCTTGAGCACACTAATTTTTCCCTCCACCACATAGACAGTGCAGGGCCGGAGTACTTGGCCGTATAAGCTATGGAGTATTTTATGAACCTGAGTGCATACCTATACAAGAGTCAAGTGCTTGCTGTTTACTCGTCGGCAGTGGGTCGGGAGTGCGCAATAGCGAACCATAGTGATCCTTGGCTAACTGGGGAGGTGGGGTAAATAGTCAATATTTTGGCTGTATCTGTATGTGGGCACGGCCTCTTCGACTGTGCCTCTTGAGCTGCCCCTCAGCCAACCTTTACTGTTGAAACGGGCTGAAACTCGGATATAACGGTTGTCCGTGTTGACAGAAGGTTTCCCCTTTGTCGGCAGCAGGACTTATGGAGAGTCACGGGCATTGGTTATGACATTATACACATCCTTACAACATTGGCATAAAGATGGCATGTCATTTAAGGTAAATCCATTTTACCAGGGATAATGTTTATGGTATTACCTGATTCCAAAACCGATGGGATGTCAGGGTAAGGATTAAGAATGTCTTGACCATGTTATGAAAAAGGTTATTGAGATGGGTGATTTGTGAGGTAACAGCAGTCATAATCATCAGGTGACAAGTAAAGTATTTAAAACCGGCGATGTGAGGGTTATGGAGATTAAAATAATGGAAAATATTACAACAAACCAAAACAGATCTATGTTAAACCATCAAAGGAATGCAAACAAACCTATGCCACTCGGTGTTCAGAGGAAGCAAATCATTCTCGTGGAGTTCAGATGTAATAAATTAATCCCAGATTATCATATAGATCATCTAAGAGTATTCGAACAGTGTTAAGAAGTGTTTTGACAGAAAGCTTCACTTTGGGGCCACTTTAATCTTAAAGAAATAAAAGGGTTTTCTCTTGCGGAGTTGGCCTTTAAATCTGTGTGGAATAAAAGAAAGTTAGTGCAAAGGTCTAAGCCAAGGATGGTTAAAGGGGATTAAGAGGTGGCTGAAGTCTCCCGAAGGTGTTAAGGAATAGTCAAAAGGATGAAATTTTTTCGGGGTTTTAAGAAGTAGTTAAAGAGTGCGAGTTGGTTGCCGAGCACCAAATGACATTAAAAGCCCATGTTTTTTAGCTAATGTATACAGTCTTTAGCATAAAAGATATGAGTCACTTGAGTTTAGTTTTAAAAAGTTTGGGCCCTGAGCATGCTGCCCTGAGGTACTCCAATATGCAAAAAGGTTATCATTTCGGTAAGGAAGTTTTTTTAAAGAATTTTGAGTTAAATTTGGGTTTTACAGAACCCCATTATTTTGGTAAGTGGTAAAGTTGATTTGGTAACAGCTTAGCTTCATGACACTGTATCTAAGTATGTGAATGACCCCAGGGGAGTTTTGGGAAATGGTGATGAAATAGAGACGAATAGCCCAAAATCAACATTAAGAAAATTTTTTTGTATATAAAATTTTGATTTCAAGATCCAGTTGCTTGTTATACCGGAATGTTTCTTTCTTTGTAAATATTGATGATGGGGGAAATCTAAATAAATGGGTTATGTTTAGGGACCATTTTATATGTAGATAATATATGTGTTGCCTTGTTCGGGGGGCCCCTTCCCCTTGATTGAATGATGTGAGTGAAAAAGTTGGGTCCCTGTAGGGGATTTTTTAGTTATTACTGTGTGCTTTAGCAGAACTGGGGTGTAGTTCATGTGAGTAGTTTAAAAATATTTCCCTCAAAAAGACTAGGATTAGCAATTTCAAACAATCTGTTAAAAACTCAGCTAGAGGCAAATAGAATTGGTTTGACTAGGCAGGCAAGGAATTATGAGGCTTGTTTTGCCAAAAGATAGGAGAGAAGGTGGGTTTTATGAGCATACAGGCCCCCCCTTTTTGTAATCCATGTAACCATTCCTGTTTGCTTGATGTGTAGCCATAGTCCCCAAAATTCTATAGCCTTTTGTGATGGAAGTAGAAAGGTTCTAAAACCCCCAAAAAATATGATCTAGATCGAAAAAAAAAACCTTACTTTGGCATAAATGATCATTTTACCAGGGATAATTTTTAGGGCATTCCCGACCCCTGTATGGTTCGGGGATAGGGCCTTGACCCCCCTCGGGATCAGCAAAGGCCCGTAAATAGGACACATGGAGGACGGTCTGAGAATCGCAGACCAATTCTTAATCCCTCTTAGCTGCGTCATCGGCCCCCTGGAGGGAAAAGGGGCAATGTACCCCTGGGGAAAAGGGGGAGCTCTTCCCTCGGAAAAGAACGACTTGACATCGATTTAGTCGCTGCCCCCCTGACGGAGGCCCCTTTCCCGCGGGGGGGGTTTTAAAAGGGTCCCAGTGATTGGTGAGCCGGAGGGGGGGCTACCCAATGGAGGGGCGCTGGTGAGGGGTGGGACAGGGGGGCTTCCTGGTGCACAAGGGCCCTGTGAGAGGGGATGGTGACCCACCCCGGTCATCCATTTTTAGACGGGGAGCCTGCCATCGTATGTGTAGGGTGGTATTTTTATCATTCCCCCCGGGTTTTGGGGGAGATTTTGAGCCCAACTGGGCTTCCCCTCGTTGGACTCCATGTGGGTGGGGGGGGTGAGGAAGTGAAAAATTTCCCAAATTTTGTATGGTACTAAAAATTTACAAAGATCTAGCCCCTTCCCGACGACCTATAATCCCCCGACCATTCCCTCGGAACATCACACGTTTCATTTTGGAACCTTTCCATTTCCCAAAGGGCAAAAAAGGGAATATTAATGGTTTTCCGGGCTCCCAAACCAGGTAAGAAGGGAAAAGTCCTCCTCAATCACTAAGGAAATCTTACCGGGAAATAGAAAACATTTCATATAGAAATCCCTAGAGTGAAGCCCTTTGGGAAGGGTATCAATCATGGATTTTTGATTTTTTCAAAAGTACACAAAAAATTTGTTGAAGATGTCAACTTGTCCTGCATCCCCCCACAGCGGATGGCCTGATAGTTGAGATTTCGTCACCAGACGAGAGTGACCGTCTGGAATGCGACATTCCTGGGGGCTAAATTTTCATTTCCCTCAAAAAAACCCTCAACAGTGAAAGGGAATTGTTTTTTCCCTAAAAATTGAGGTATTCTGAGGAGAAACTTTTTAGGGGAATAGAGAATTTTAATGTAGTGGCAGTAAAACTTTTTTAAAAGAAATTGAGGGGTTTGGAACAGTCGACACCAGCTTTTCTTCTAACATTAACACGTTAGTCCTTCCAGAATCGGTTAATTTTAGCAGGGTATCCCCCCAAGTAAAGCCATATGACCCAACCCTATGCGGGTTTCCCCGCCAAGGGTTTAGGGGCAGGAGCCAACTCTTGCCGTTTTAAAGAAAATGGGAACCCGGGGGATGTGTAAGGTGGGTACAACAGGTCATCAAGGGATGACAAGTCCAGGTCCAATATGCTGTTCCCCACTGCAAAGAGGCTATGAAGCTTCTTAAAAGCAGGAAAAAAGGGTCAGATTTAAAAAAAGGAATTTGGTAATAAGGAGCAAGGAAAAAGTTAGTTTTCCAGGGGCCAAAGGACATGCCCGTGTGCTTTTTGCACAGCCTGGTAAGCCCTTTGTTTGGGTTTTAGCCATCCTCCTTCCCCCCAAACCCCTTACCCCCAATGTTTTTACAACACAACTCGCATTCCTTAACCCCAGTCCCCAAAATTGCTGACACTGCCTTGGGAGTTGTTCCACCAGAAAGGAGAGGAGTGAGGGTCTATTGAAGAGATCCTCCCCCCCAAAGAAAGGTCTTTGGAGCCAACTTTTAAGGGCCCTCCAGAGCCTAAACGGTGACAGTCCAGCTCCCACCACACCAAGGGGCCCTCTGCTGTAGGCAGAATCCCCCCTAAAAGAAAGGCTCAGGCACCCCCTTTGCCCAGGAAAGAAATCCTGAACCTGTGCAAAAGATCCAGCTGCCACACCAAAGGGGGGCCTTGCTGCTAGACAAAATGCCCCTGAAGAAAGGCCCAGGCCATTTTTGCCAGGCAAAAAAACCCCTAAACCCTGCCCCAAAGGAAACCTTTTTAAACAATTCCCAAGGTAAACAACCTTTTTAAAAAGGTACCCCCCAGGATAGAAAGGGAAGTTAAAGGGTGAGGCAAAACCTGACCACGGGTGCTGCCAAACACCTTTAAGACATAACTAAAGAAGGTACCCAATCCAATAAAATGTCAGGGAATTTCATGCAAAATGGGAAAAAACTCAAATCTGATAGTTCATATAACCCCATTTTGTTTTGTTACAAGAGATTATGCCCAGGGAAAATTTACCTTTTCCCTGGGGATTTAAAGTTCAACCCCATTATGGGCCCTTGAAAAGGGGACCTCAGGAGGAGTAGCAGTAATGGTACGTCAAGATTTTCCCTTCCAGCCATCCCCCCTGCAGACAACACGCAGGTGAAGGCTGTGAGAATAGGCTTGCAGACCTACACTTTTGCACCCCTCTGCCTTCCTCCACATAATCTGAACATTAAATATTTGGGAAAATCTACTTGAGCATGCCAATCCTTTCTACTCTTGGGAGTTTCAAGGTCGGCATCCCCTCTGGGAGACATTTTGGGTGCAACCCTGAGGAAGGGCCCTTTGGAGTCTTGCTCCTAAGATAGATGCAGTTTACTGAACACAATTTCAAAATTCAAACGGGAATTCTCCAATATAGCCCTGTAAATTTGTTCACCGTTTCAGAGAATTTCACTTGGCGATTATGGAAGATTTACATGGAAGCGACCTTTTCAATACTTTTTGAGGAGGTGAAGGGTATTCCAGCCAATGGAGTGCCCAGAGATGGCGACTTGAACATGCGGATGAATCTTTTAGATCAACGTAGTTTTGCATGGACTGCGAATGTTTTTCCCCAGAGTGTTAAAGATGCTGTTAATCACTTCACACAAAATTCCCCTTTTGCAGCAGAAGCATCCTTTCCAAAAGTGCGGGCATTACCGAGACCTCCAGTACCATGGTGGTCTGATGAATGCCAACAAGCTGTCAGAGCAAAAAAAAAAGCTGCTTTAAAGGCAGTTAAAACGATGCCCAGTGATTAACATTGACCCATTAAAAAAAGCCCCGACCCAAGGCCAGGGAGGCAAAGGGAGGCCAGACGGACGTCATGGAGAAGTATGTCCCCTTGTTTAACTCGGGACCCCCTTAGCATGGGATGGGACAAGGTGCGTAAACGCGGAAAGACACATCACGTCCCACCGTTTAAAATTTGAGGGCATAATCAAAAACAGAAAAAAAAAAAAGATGTTTGCTAATGAGGTAGCTAAACCCATGGCAGAGATCTCCCCTGGAGATTTACACTGCCCGATTTTCCACTTTGGGGCCTGAACAGGAACAACACCCAGGTCGTTCTAAAAGGGACGCAGCAGAATTTCATACAACTTGCCTTTTTTGCGCAAGGATATGGACTCTGTTTTGAGCTGGCCGTAAGACTGCCCCAGGAAGGAGATTTTCCATACAAAGATACCACTTACCAGAGAGCCCCAGAAGTTTTTTGAATATCAATAGGAAATAGGGGGGACGTCCATCCACAGAAAGAATTAAATAATCATTCCTTCCCTTTAAAACCCGGGCAAGGAAGCTCCACACCGGGAAATTACAGACCAATTCCCTCACCAGCTGCATCTGCAAGCTGATGGAGAAAATGGTAAACTTTAGGTTGAAGGCTGCTAAAAAAGGGAAAATGTATGACCCATATAATGGGGGTTAAAAGATTGAGATAAACCCACAGAGCATTGTAAGGATGGAAATGCTAAATTACAGAATCCTTGCACAGCGACATACATGTTAGCAGTTTCTTTGCCCTTGAAAAAGTTATGATAACTTGAAGCAGGCAACCAAGAAGTTGATGACATTGGTTTAAGGGTTTTCCCCTCCCTTTCATAGAAAACTTCCTTGCAACGGGAAATTTAGTGTTCGGGTGGAAACAGTTCCAAACCGGAAGATCGCTGGAAGGGGTCCCACAAGGGAGTGTCCTAAGTGTGACCTGTTTGCCTTTGATATAAAGAATTTAAAAGGTTTTTCCCAAGTTCTGTCTATGTAATCGTATGGGTGACTTTCCACTGTATGCTGAGGAGGAAGCTTACAGGAGTGCGGGAAAACAATGAGGTGCAAAAAATCAGGTGTACAGTGGACAACTACAGGGTTTAAAATTTTTCCCCAAGCAAGACCTGGCTATGCATTTCCACAAACGAGGAAAATTCCATCCTTTCCATTTAGGAGCAAACCCACTGAAATTTTTGTCAAGGGGTGAAGAACTTGGGTCTAATTTTTTGACTCAAGGCTTACATGGGTGCCTACTTTAAACAGTTGAAAGTAAAGGTAAAAAAGCACTTGTATTTTGGGGTTCTTTCACACTATCTGGGGGTGCAGACCGCACAACGTTCTGGGGCTTTTCCCGAGCGCTTTTCGTAGAAGTTTGATTTGGTTGAGCTTTTTTATTGCAACCCCCATTCTATGGATTTTAGACTCGGTTCTAATGAAGCTCTCAGAATCTGTATGGGGCTTTCAGGTTTCACCGGGGAGCCCCCTGTATGCGAGAGGGAAAAAAACACCTCTTCATTACCCCGAAAATACATGAACCTGATTACTACACGAGACTACAAAGGTTTTCCAGGATCTTTACATCCAGATCCTATGGTAGGAGAATGAGGAATTTGTGGAAGATTTTAATTTTAAAATCTCTCAAAGGGTTTCTGGTTTTTGGAATTCCCAATTTCCGCCTTGACTAATAAAGTCGAGCTGGATTTAGCCCCGGAATTGGGAAAGGGGAGAGACCCAAAGCAGAGGTCTGAGAGAAAAATTTTTTCAGCCCCCCTTTCTAAAACGGGATCAGATGCAATTAAAAGAGGGTTCGAAATCTGAAAATGGCGTGGGTTTGCAGCAGGAGAAAAGGGAAAGACGAAATCTGGAGCTTTCTCTAGCAGCCTCAATCTTCACTGCTGAGTTTCATGCCCCCAACACAGTTAAGAGACAGAGATCTTAGAACCCTTCTATTGGATATATTGGGTCTCGTAGTTTTTGCAAGCAATCAAGAGCTTAAACAAACCATATGAGGGATTCAAGAGGGCTTGCAGATGTCAAACTAAAAAGATAACTCTAGTTGGGGGGCCAGCGATGTTTGGGATTTGTGGGAAGAGCGAGTGATCAGAAGGCCAAGGAAACTGCCCCCTCAGCCTTGTGTGCTCGTTTTCCTCCAACACGACCTGAAACCCAGCTCAGAAGTGTCTTCGTGATAAATGGAGGGAACAAGGAGGGAAAAACCCCAGAAAAAAATGCGAGACATTTGAGATGACCTTTGGGAGTGGGCGACTAGCACCATCCCAAACCCAAAATGGAAGTTGATTAACAAGACTAAGAATGGGCACACAAGACTGACTATGGGCAATGATGGCTAAAAATGAAGCACTTTTTAAAGGGGCCAAGAGCCATAACGATCGCCCCACGTAGTGAAAGATGGCAAATTCAGACCCCAAAAACGTATGTACTTGTCTCCCCCCTATACATGAAAAAAAGTATGGGGGAAGATTGGACATAGGGGTTTCTTTAAACCTTAGGGAGACTAATATTTTTAAAAATTAATTTTGCAAAAATTTTATGCAAAATTTTAGCACTTTTGAGAATATTTATGCTTTATTTTTAATCATTTATTGTTTTTGTAAGTATTTATTGATGATTTTTTAAAGTTTTTTAAAAATTTTTAAAAATTCTAGTTAACAAGGTATTCGCCGTAAGACCTTAGCTGTTTACGCGGCGAAATTTTAAATAACAAAATCAATCGTTTGTCGTGCTTTGTGTCGGAATATGTCATCCAAACTTATGTTGCCAGATCGAGGGATCTTTAAGCCTTCTGTCTGACAGCCCAGGCATGAAGTTACACTACCAAAGTATCAAAACCTGTGTCCTCAACTCCCCACCAAAGCACATAGATTGAAAAGATTCTCCTGAGGCCTAAATTTCCGGATCTTGGGGCTTGGTCGCGAGACATTTGGCCCAAAGGGGCTTTTCTTCATGTAAAGCTTAGAGCCATCACTAGGTTTTCCCGACATCAGAATACAGAAACATTAGCAAAAATCAAAATTGGTATCCTTGATATTCCCCGTGTTTCCCACTGTGGGCTTTGAAAAAGTAGCCCCGACCAGTCTCAGTCCCTGAACTTGAAGTTTAGTGCAAGAACACAGCCCCTTTCTTTTACAATAATAGGGGAAGGGTCTCAACAGACACCCCTCGCACTTACAGTAAAACCATTTCAGGTTTTTATAATCCAATATCCTTGTTAGAATTTCCCCTTAGTCTCAGGATCTCCCTTTATTTTCAAGTACGTATCAAAAACCCTTTTGAGGCGATGTCTCAAATGCCCCACCTTAACTCACGGCATCGCTTGAGTGACTCAAACCCCCAGAATACGTCATTATAGTTACCAAAGTGAATCCAGATTGCCCGCCCCCGGTGCCTCAGAGGTGGGCTCTGATATGTCTCGGAAAGATGTGAAGGAGAACCTTTTCCTTACCTGCAGTGAAAACCCCGGGATGCTGCAGTCCCCTGATCTTCTTTCCCTTTCAGAGAGGGGGACCACACCCCTCGCCGGGCAGGGGAAATGGGGAACCCCGTTTTTTAAGGCAGACAGGGCAGATGCAAGCCCTCAAACCTTTTAAAAGTTCGGTGGATGCCAGAGAAAATCACGTTTATCACTTTCGCTTTGGGGATTGCCCCCTAACTTAGTTAGGGAGGGGGGATCTTGCTCATGGTGGGCCCAGCAAAGGAAACTCGACATCCCCTGATGCTGGTGGGGAACCTAATACAATTCCAAAATTTTCAGCCCCCAATGCTTTGCACCTAAAGGAGCTAAGATGATATATTCGAACGACTGCAGTCGCCTGGAGGGGGCTTTAAGTTAGCTTTCCTGGTTGGTAAGCAGGACGAAGGTATTATAAAAAAATGGGGCCCCGACTCCTGCAGGATTCTGAAAACTGTTCCCTATCCCTTTTAGCTGTGACCTAGTTTGTGCACCAGAGAATGATGCACAAGCCAAAAATCTATGATCAGTACACAGAACCCCAGAGCAAGTACCCTGCAGTTCTTAGGATCTTCAAAAGTAGTAACGAGGGTGTGGTTAATCTCCCTTGGCCCTATTACCGTATCACTAGTCAAATCCCAAGATGCAGGTTCATAGCCAGCCCAGTTGCAGCCAGAACCTCATTGAAGTAACCCAAACAATGCAAAATATCGCCGAGACAACGCTGTCACAGATGCAAGTTTGAGAAAAAACATATTTTAATGTCAAGTTTAAAACACCAGTAGGAGCCAAAAGAAGCCCCACAATTTAAGTGACTCTATACCGAGGGCTGAAGATGGTTATTTCCATTCCCCGGGGTGGGACCCCACTTTGGCCCCAATAGTAATAGAGTAGCTGCGATTGTGCCGTACCCGGGCTTCTCATCTCTGAGAGAGCAGGACCTCAACTCTCATCCCCTGTTTTTTCTCAAAGTAGTGGGAGGAAACTCCTGCTGCAAAGAGTGGGCGTTCCCAAACCCCCCCTCTGACAGCCCTTATGTTTAGCTTCGGATAGCCCCCCACACCAACGTGCCCCCCATATCTAGGGCTGGGGGCTGCAGGTCCCCCAATCCCCCTTGTTGGCGGCAACCCGGGAACCAGATGGGGTGGGGAACCCCAGTTCCCCAAAACCCCCGAGTCCCAAGCAGCGCCAACCCCGGGGGACCCCCAGGGCCCTTTCTTTCTTACACCCTCCAGCCCACTATCTTTTTGCTTTTACTCTAGATGGGTTCCTTTCGGAAGGCGGGTAGCAAGACCCGCCTCCCCTGGGGGCAAGGGAACAAGGTTAGACGAAGCCCGGGGTATCCCCCACGCCGGTGCACCATCATTCCGTAATTTAGGGCCCCCTGTTGATCCAAGAGCCCCACAATTCTCCTGGGGCCCAAGGGGAACTGTTTTATGGGTGGATACGAGGGGGCACGGAAAAGTCTTTTTGGGGGAGAAGATGAGAGACTAACACACAGTGCTCTCTTTTTGCAAAAGGGTAGCGCCGTGATGGCAAAAAGCATGCAAAAAGGATGCATAGCATTAAATTATCTATGCTACCACCCGGGTTCCACCACTCTGAGCATGAAGCACTACACCACACACGGGTGTGTGTGTGTTGTGGTGTTGTGTTTGGTGCTTATACACACACAACATATGTGGTGTGTGGTATGTATAATATAATATATATATATTATATATATATATATATATATATATTATTTTAAAATTTTAAATAAGTGGTGTGTTGTGTTGGATGTTGGAGTGTATTAAAGATATATATATAATATAACATAATACCACGCACACAAAAACACACACCACAAATTAATATTAATAAAAATATAAAATAGAATATTATATATATAAAATAATTATAAATTTTTTAAAATTTAAAAAATATTATATTTTATATATATATATATATATATATATATTATGCATAATAAAAGTGTGTGTGTGTGTTTGTGTGTGTGTGTGGGTGGTGTGTAGAGGGGATATATATTAATATAATAAATATTATATATATAATAATAATTGTGTTGTGTTGTGTGTGTGTGTGTGTGTGTGTGTGTTGTGTGTTGGGTTTTGCATAATTATAATATGTAAAGACATACAAATTGGTAATTTTTGATATATATAAAATAAAAGAATAAATAATAAAATTAAATATAGAATAAAGATATATTTATATATATAATTATAAGATATTATTAATATAGTAAGATAAAAAATATAAATAAAATAAAAAAAAAATAAATACAACCTATATATTTATAATATAATATAAAACAATTTTAAAAATAATAATTATTATTTTAATAATATATATATATATATAAAAAATATATAAATATTATAAAATACAAAATTTTATTCAATTAATATATAATTAAAATTTTATAATATAAATGAAAATTAAAAATAAAAATATGTATTGTTTATATATAAATTTATAGAAGAATTTTAAAAATAATAATAGTATTTTAAAATATTATTTTTAAAAATATATATATATAAAATTTTAAAATAATATATTTAAAATTTTAAAAATTTATTTTATATATTTTATATAATATATATTTAATATATATGTACAAAAACACCACACACACACAACACACACACACACAACACACACACACCCCAAAAACACACACCCCAAAATATTATATATAATATTATATTTAATATATATATATATATATATATATAATATATATATTCAGTTTTTTGTTTATAAATAGGAAAGTTGCGTAATGGTTTGGCCCTTTCTCGCCTAGAATTTTTTTTAAATTCCTTGTTATGCTGTTTTTAATAAAGTAGATGGGGAAGAAAGTAGGAAGGGTTTAAAAGATAAGGCTAGCCAGTTTTTTGTCCCGATATGGCCCAGGCTCTTTTGCCTTCTGATAAAAAGGGGTAGCCTATGATAGATTTTTTTTTTCTTTTTTTGATGGGGGGGACCCTGTATATTTACTTGTAAAAACAAAAATTTCCCCCAGAATTGAAAAAACCCGGTCTCCCTCGAGACCCCAAAAAACAGAGGGTTTCTTATTTAGAATATTATTCTTGCAAGAAGAATATCGAAAAATTCAGGGGAAAAAAATAGAAATTTCACTGAGCCCTTTCCCAAATGCGAGAACAATTAAAAAAATGTTCTCTTGTACACTTTAAGATACAGTCAAAAACACCCCCTTGCATAGGGAAAAGAAACTACAGTTATTACAACGATAGCATTCAATTATTGCTTTGATTTTTGTGTCACATAACAAAATTAGGCCCTGTGATAAAAAACGCTGTAATATTACATTTACTTGATGATCGGTGTGTTCGAGATTATCTTCTAAATAGAGGATAAAAAAAAAATGTCTGCGTAAAGGTTATTGATCCAAAAAAAAAATTAGAGCGAGCATTGTTATAGAAAATAAATAAAGTTTTAGAAAACCGAGATTTTTAACTATAATAAAGAGAAATCATAAATTTTTAGGTATTTTTTTTTAAAATCTATATATATGAAGTAGTAACTATTGCCCCCCCTTTAAAGAAGGTGAGGGTGAGGTTATTTGCCCCCCTAGATTTGGGGTTTTAAAATTCTTTTGCCTCCCACCCACACACAACATTTTAAAAAAAAAACTACAAAAAAGGGTGCCATTCAATAACGAAAACCCTGAGAGAAAAACATATGCCATTAAAACGTTTTTACCAAGAACCCAAAACACTGTAAAATAAACTAGTCAAGAGAGTTTGCCAGGTCATCCCTCTGCAAGCATTCCCGTTATAAACCACTCCACGTAAAGTTTTAAAATAAATTAAAATGTTAATATGAACTGATTTTTTTGTGGCAATTGGCTTACGGTTTTAAAAACAAAATATTCAATTTATGAAAAATGAATTTTTTTTTTGTAAAATTTTTCTCACCATATCAATTTTATCATTACGCAAAAATACTTATAACGTAATGATATATGTGGTACGATGTTTGTCTCTAGCTAAATTATTTTTTGTACTAAAAAATTTTCATTTGAAAATTTAATTATAAAAAGATTAAAAAAAAAAAAAAAAAAGTATTTCCTATTTTTATACTCAAACATCTAACTTCTTGGTATTCCACCCCAAATTACTTGTCACCACCCACGTATGAGGGATGAAAAGGGTTAAAAGCCACGCGCCGCGGCTACGCGCCGTCGGTGGACGAGGGTTTAAAAACGGGTTTACATTTACGTAGGAATGATCATAACGTGTACACGGCCTTCGTCCGTGATCGCCACAAAACCTACTGCGTATGGCGCCTGTGACCCAGTACTGCACCGCCAAGTCAGGTGATGAGGGGTGATCTGCCAATGAAAGAAACTATGGTTAGTTGACTCTACTTATGTTATTAATTAGATACAAAATCACAGAATATAACTATTACAGTGAAAATAAAC
>NW_023658408.1:0-24198 GCF_015228065.2 Penaeus monodon | reverse complement strand
GGGGTTACAGTGTTCACCGGACCCCTGTGTATAGCACGCCGTCTGCCTAGCCTGCCTTGTGTTGGTGGCAGAGAGACGAGGCGGTCGGCGTAACATTATTATTATTAGTAGTAATAGTATTATCATAATTGCAACAATAATTATTATTAATACAATAATTACAATAATAATAATATTAATGATGTTAAAATGAAGGTAATTATGAAAATGCTAATAACGATAATAATGATAATGATGAAAATAACAATGATATGTTAATAATGATAATAACATAATTCGATTAATTTTGACAATAATGATTATAATATTGATTAATAATAATGATTATGATAAAATAATCATGATATTTTTGGTAATGGAAAAAAATGCTGTGATAATCATTACTCTGCTGTTAGTAATAATAATAATGATAATAATAATAATATTTATTATTATTATTTTTATTATTATTATTATTATTGTTTTGTTTTGTCGTCGTCGTTGTTTTTGGTTATCATTTTTAGTATTACTAATATTATCATGGTGATAATGAAAATTATTATAAAAATCTAATAATGATGATTTTGATGTTGATGCCATACCAGTGGGCACTTACACCCACTACAAACACTCCATAATGAGATACTAAACCACTTCAAGTGGTAGATGCCATTCATCTACTGCAATAATAATGATAACAAAATACCAATGACAATGGTTATCAAAACAATAATGGTGATACTATTTTCATTACTATTATTATTGTTATTGTTATTATTAGTAGTAATATTATTATAATTATAACGATAATAATGAAGATAATGATTATAAGAATTATAATAGTGTCCATTCATAATAATCAACGAAAAAATAGGAAAACCCGGAAAAGTCGGAAAAACAGCAAAATCTAGGGTAATATAAAGTTTTCAGAAAACACTCGAATATGCCATTATTTCTATTAGAAATTATTATTTTTACAATTCTTAAGTGAAGAATGATGACGATTATAAATTGGATTACTTATGACAATGATGATAAAGATAATTATGATAAAATTATAATAAGAAACATAATTTTCATAACTGGATTAATTACGTAACAACCAGTATTATAATGATAATAATGATGATGGTAATGATAACGATGACAATAATCATGATAATAATAATACTGTCCATACATGATAAAAAAGGAAGAGGTAAGAAACCTCAAAAATTCGAAAATTCAGAAAAGACCTCCCTAACGAGAGCCGCCTTGCCGAGGTGTGTGTGTGGGGGGGGGGGGGGGTTGAAGTCCCAATGATTTGGTGAGCCAGACTAGAGGGCTACCCATACTGGAGGGGTCACCAGTGAGGGATGAGACAAAATGGCTTCCTGGTTTACCAAGACCTATGAGAGGGGATGGTGCGCTCACCCCTGGTTCATTCCACCTCTCCCACATGTGTTTGCCGTGCGTGTCGTCCTTTATTCTGGTTAGACGGGTGGTTTTATCAAGGCCTGGTCAAGCCAATCGGCTGGTCAAATATAGCTAGGCGTCAGCTTAGCACTGTTTCAGGAAGTAGCGCATAGGTTCCGCGGACTACCCTCAGTACTGTAATAGTGGCCTGAATATATTTCCTCATTACCCCCCTGTGGCCTGTGGGAGATTTGGAAGCCCCAACAATAGCTTACCATGTTGGACTCCATGGTGGGGTGGGGCGGGGGTGAGGAAACGAAGAAACTAATTGGTATGACCTTTACAAATTTACCAAAGAACTAGCTCTCTCCCTGAAGATTACGCATCCTGGCCAACCCCTCTGAACTGGCACTTGGAATCTTTCCAGTTCCAAAGGCAAGACTGGGAATTGTAATGGTTCCCAGGCTCCCAAACCAAGGTAAGAAGGAGGAAAAAATTTTCCTCAGTCATAAGGAAATCTTATCTGGCAAATGAGAAAGTGATCATATATAAGTACGTAGTTAATGATGCCCATTGATGGTGTACAATCAGGGTTAATCTGGAAGGTAGTTGAGATGTGTCAACAGATCCTTGCATCACCCCACAGCAAGATGGTAACCTGATAGTTGAGGTTCGTTCACAGTCAAAAGAGTGACAGTTGCGTGCAAATATGCGATATTCCTGGGGCATCAATATCTTCATGTTCTTCTCACAAACACTCAGTCAATGTAAGGGAATGTCTTTCCCAAGACTTGATGAAGATAGTCTGAGGGACAACGTATAGAACTAAAGGAATGTAATGTAGTTGGCCCGTAAAACGTTTTAAGAAGAAAGTTGATGTTGTGGAAACAGTCGACACCAGCTCTCTTTCTAACTTTGGAACTTTAGTTCTTCCAGATTCAGTTAAGTGTATTGATACACACCTCAAGGTAAAGCATCTGTGCCAAACCCTAGCAGTACTTCCACTGCCAGGTGATGGGCCTGAAGCTATTCCTTGCCATTTAGGAAAATGGACAAACAGAGTGTAAGGGTGGTACAACGGGTCATTAAGGAGATGAACAAAACTGTTTAAGGTCTTCCAACACGCTGATACATCTGCAAAGAAGCTAATGAAGCTTTTCAAAAGCAATGAAAAGGTACAAAATTGAAAAATATTGGTAATAAGAAGCAAGGAAAGTTTTACGTTTTCCAGAGGCAAGCGATGTACCTAGCTGCTGTTGAACAGTCCTTTGCCTCAGTTCTAGCCCGTTCCTCCTTCCCACCATTCCTGCCTCCAATAATATTTACACCACACACCCTGCACTTTTTTGTTTTTAAAACCTCAGAGCCTCAAAGGCTGAAAGGCTCGGATAAGTTGTCCATCAGAAGGAAACGGAGTAGGAGTCAGCGTCTATTGAGTAGAACTCTCTCCCAAAGTAAGGTTCTTTGGAGCCATCAGTCAAGGCTCCAGGAGCCTCACCGTGGACAGCTACAGCTGCTAACACATCCACAGGGGACTCTGCTGCTAGACAGAATGCTCTGAAGCAAAGGACTCAGCTCCAAGCCTTTTGCCCAGGCAAAGAAAGTCCTGAGCCTGTCCATAAGGAGCCTGTGCGAAAACTATTGCAAAGGTAAACAACCCCTAAAAAGATACTCCCCCCCAAAGATCCTGGAAAGGGGAACAGCTCAAGGTGTGGTGTGGCCTCAAAACACAAGTGCTGCACCAAAACCACACCTCTAGATATGAAGACGATAATACAGAAGAACCCTGGCATCACCCACTAAGGTCCCACCAGGGAATTGACAGGAGAACTATCACTGCAACCATGCGGAAACACAATTTGGGTATAGCCTATAAGAATCTACTAACCAGGGAAAATCAATCCCATTTCCCTATGAGAGGATTCCGAACTCAAGCCCATAGTGGGCCACTCATAAGGACCGGAGATAGAATTAATGGTGATGTCAGGATAATTCACTTCCAGCCATCCACTGCAGATGGTATTGCACTTGAGGCTGTGAGGATCAGGCTGACACGACCATCTCACACTGTTAGGGCTCCATCTACCTTCTCCACATAATCTTAACAAGATGATTTGTAAGAGTGTACTGGCAGTTCGCAACATCCATTTCTACTCTTTGGAGATATTTCAGTGGTCGACACCACACGGAGAGACACTTGTGCAAACCCTCGAGGAAAGGCCTTGGAGTCCTTGTTCTCAAGAGGAGGTGCAGTTTTACTGCAAACAGTGACACTACCACACATTTCCAATTCAAAACTGGGACATTCTCCAAAAACGACATGTCAACTGGTTCCCTGATCACAGTTGAATTCACCTGAAGGTCATGGAAAACTTACATGAAGCCGACCCCTTTCAATGCTTTGAAGAAGTAATGGTATTCTACAGACGGTGGCGACTGAAACATGCGGACTTGAAGCTTTGTAAATATGCAGTATTGACAAGGATATCCTAGTAGAACATGGTTTCCAGTGTGTTCAGATCGCGCTAATGCACCTCAACTATATCACGACATGGACCCTACCGCCAGTCAGACAGCATCAATTACAAAACACCCGTACGTGCGCACAGTTACACTGCTCCGACTTCACTCTCTACCCATCGCATGGGTCCTGATCGACAGCCAACAAAAGCCTGCATAGGCACGGATGGAATGAACTCTTGCACCACAGTGCACGGGAACCCTTGATCCAGCCGGATAACATCAGGACACAAAGATCAACGGTTGCAGGAGGCATAAGGACCGGCTTCTACGGACGATGCCCGCCTAGACGACAGCATGTTCCTTGATTAAACTCTGGGAACCCTTTAGCATGGGACAGTTGCCATAGATGCTGGGAAGAGCACATCCATGTCACTGCATGCTCTGAAAATAGATGGGCATAATCCTCACAGATGAAAAGAGGTTGCAAATGAGTAGCTAAATCATGGCAGACGATCTCCTATGGAGTATCTTACACTGCCTGATTCTCACTCTCTTCGAGATGAACAGGAAGAACCAATGTCGTTTCAGTAGGATTACATCAGAACTTCCTTACAACTTATGCCATTTTTTAGCATTGGAGATGGACTCTTGCTGCAGCTTCGCGGTAAGACTGCCCTCCAGGAAGTGATATATTCATGCCAAATGATATCCTCACTTACCTACCGAGAGCCCACCACAAAGTTCCTGCCAGCGACCTACCTTCCAATACCCGCGCATCTATAGGCCGAGGCCAACAACACACCAGTCACCCACTCACGAAATGACCAAAGAGGCCATAATCATCCATTGCTCCACCTACAAACCTGCGCAAGACAAGCTTCCATACCACAAGCGAATTACAGACCAAGTTCATCTCACCACGCTTACATGTGCACAGCTGATGGAGAACATGGAAACGTACAGCGTCTGACACGGCTGACCTAGAAAAGGATAACGATGCTACACCCATATCAATATGGGGTCTTAGAAAATTGAGACTCGACCACAGACATGCTATACAGATTCCCCTTTCGACACAGTAAATTCACATGTGGCAGTCTCTTTGACTGAACAGGATTACGTACTACTTGAAGCATTGGCATACTCATGACAGCTTTATGACATGGTTTAGGAGAGAGCATACATACAATTCATACAAAGTTCCTTGCTTACAGAAAGTTATAGTTTGGTGTGTGAACCATTTCTCAACTTGGAAGGGGTACCAACAAGGGAGTATCTAGTGTGACCCATGTTTGTCATGCTATATAATGACATTGTAAAGGTCGTTACAACGTAGAACTGTCTCATGTAACCAGTACGGTGGCATGAACTTTACACTGTAATGATTAAGGATGTGCAAGGGGACACATGCCGACACTGACTTTACATCTAATCAGGTTGTACAGTGAGGGGCAACATACCATGGGAATACATCTCTCCAAGCAAGATAATGGAATTATGCATTTTCATCCTTCCCTCTATTAGGAGCAAACCCACTGCATTTTGTCAAAGAGAGTGAAGTATTGGGGTCTAATTTTGACTCAAGCCTTACATGGCGCTTCGTCTGTAACATCCAACGGTTAAAAGGTCGACAGGATACACCAAGCCTCCTTAGTACTCTTCTGCGGCGTTCTTTACATTCTTTCTTTGGTGAGACCACAACATTTTATGGCTTTACCAAGTGCTTATTCATAATAACTGTGGATATGAGGCTTATCATCTGCAACTACCACTGTTTTCAGGCTGTTGGACTCGTTCAATGATTAAGCTCTCAGGTCTGTACTGGGCTTTCAGGTCTTCACCCGTGGGAGTGTCCCGTATGCTGGAGCAGAGAACACCTCTTTCATTACACCAGGACTACCCGAACCTGGATTTACTACACGAGGCTACAAGGATTTACAGGGTCTTTACATCATACTGATTTAAACCCTTGAGGAATAGCTGAGCCTATGAGTATGAGGAAGAGGAATCTTGAGGAAGATATTATTTAAAATCTCCTAAGGTTCTGGCTGTTGGAATTTCTCCAATTCCCCAATGGACCTCGATCACATCACCGAGCCTGAGCTCATATTGCGTCGGAACCCTTGCTGACAGGGAGAGAATCCTGAACAGCCCAGAAGGTGTCAGAGACGAGATTTCTCAAACACATTTTTAATTACCAAGGCCCCATCAGACCCCTACAATGTTATACACAGATTGGTATCCCGCACGAACAATATGACAAATGGCATGGCGCCATTGTCTACGCACCGTCGAGCATAAGGAACGACCTGCCGCATTATGGCCCACAGTCTCGGCTCTCCAGCAGCACTAGATCTTCACTGACACAGACGTTAAAATGCCACTACCATACAGCAGTCTAAGACTGACTAGAGATCTTATACAAACCCATTCCCCTATTCGTCCAAATATATGGCACTATATCCGATAGTGGCCTTGCAGCACCAATCAAGAGCTTACAAATCATGCCACACACATACCAGCAAGTCGAAGGCAGATAAAAGCGATTGGCCTACGGCACACAACTGCGTCCCAACACACACGTAACAAACAAGACTGCAACTGTAGTCGGGTGCCAGCCGCATGTTGGTATCAGTGACGAATGAGCGAGCTCGAATCGGAAAAGACAAAGCAGACTGCTGCTCAGCACTGTGATGCTCGTTTGCCTACCCACACCCAGCTGAAACCCAGCATCAGGAGCATGTCCTTCTGATAAATGGACAGAACAATGGAGGCACACTCTAGAAACAACACTCGCGAGGAGATTAGAGAGACCCTTGGACACAGTTGGAAGTGACCAGCATCCACCACCAACTGGAAAGTAAGAAAAGCGTTTGACGACGAAGACTAAGAATCAGGCAACATAAGACGGACTCCAGGACATATGATGGTAAAAGTAAGCACTTTGTGAGGAATGCCAGGAGTCATTATCAGTCGCACATGTAGTGAAAGATGTGCAACATTCTTAGACCAAAGATGTATGTACTTGTCTCCCCCATATACACTGAAAAATGTATTGAGGTAGGATTGTGACATAGAGGATCTTATTAGTTTCCTTAGGGAGACTATGCATAATTAAATTTTATTGAAAATATTAATGTTTATGCAATAATTTTATACACTTACAGCATAATATTTATGGCTTTGATTTTTAAATATTTATTTGTTATTTCTAAGATATTTATTGATACATTTAAAGTTTAAATATTTAATATTTCCTATTAGCAAGGTATTCCCCGCTAATGACCTAGGTTGACACAGCAGATAATTTGAAATAATCAATCATCAATTACATCTCAAGGACTTCTGCAGTTCCTCCTCGTGGCCACCCAAGGATGCGCAAAACTGGCAGTCCCAGGCTAACTGTGGTTGATTTCGGAGCGCAGGAGACCCCAGGAGGTATGGAGCATGACCCACCAGTATGTGGACATGCCCTGGCTATGTAACAACAGCTCCCTAGCCACCCTGGGAAATTGAGAGCTCGGAGGGAGGTGGGCATTGCTCAGCCCTCCTCCCCCCAGACTAATCACCGGCAATGTCTATAATAAATGGATATGCGGGGAAAGGGGCGGTCCCTTCACCCAGCAACGAGTGGGCGTGGTGTCCTTGGGAGGCAAATGTAGGGGCACAGGATGGGAAACATGAGTCACTTTTCTGCCTGGTGGCCCGGCAAGCGCCAAACCCAACATGAGGCTTGTGGGACAAAGCCCTAGGGAACTCAAAGCAGATGGGGGGCCACCAGTCTGCCGATCGCCTATATTGGGGCAGTGTGAGGGCAGAGGTGGTGATCACCTGAGCAACCTCCTAAGGCTTATCATCAGGCGAGCTATCCAGGTAGGTTGCTTAGAACATCTTGTCCTGCGCAGGTTCCCGCAGACCCAACGTCTACCCCTACTGATATCGCAGGGACACTTGCGACGCCGTGATTGCGCGGTCACACTGACGCTGCCCTCCTGACGGTGAGGAAAAACCTGGCAGCACCAGCACGACAGTATTGTGGGTACACCTATACTGGTTGCGGCTGCCAGCACATCAGTCAATCAACATAGGAGTAGCATAGCCTCTCCAGCGGAACTTAAACCATCTGTAGTCTGAGGTAAACACTAGTTGATGAGCGTATCAATGGCATCTGAGGACTGAAGCATGCTTTGGCTTCATGTCTCTTATTGTTGTATGCTCCTACTGATGTTTGCAAACTCAAGGAAGAGGCCGTTCTAGTCAAATTCAGAATTCGTAGCAGACAATTGCTCCCCAGCACGATATCTTGCATTGGTCCTGGCGACTTCATCGCAGTATCAGCTGTGATTGAACTGGGACTATGAAAGTCCTGTTGGCCCTATGCCTCGGCGAGTGATCCAAGCCAGCGCGGGAACAGCACTCTTCCTGGAATTTGCTACGCCCCTCATCCTGTACCCAAGAGGACATGAGAACTCCTGGACATGGTATACGAAATAAGGTTACCATGGCCAAGGGAGATTGAACCCCATTCTTGTTAGCACGCAGTGGACGGTCCTCCCAGCAAACTGTAAGCACGCTTTCCACCCAAAAGTGCTGACCCCGTCTGTGGCACCTACAGTCGGCCAATAGGCGGTTCGTGACTACACAACAGGTCCACTTCAAAACCCCCATACTCCAGGGGCCTCACTCATAAAGGTGTTCACTTAGACAGTTTTGAGGACAGGAGGAATGTGCTGTAGGTTCACCATTGGCAGTATATCGGATCGATTCACAGACTTGGATACCTGACAGACCCAGTTGCTCTGTGGGAGTTCTTCAAGGCAAAGCACATTGAAGCAGCCAGGACCTATGCCCGAGGGAGAAAGCAGAATTCCATCTCCCTGGAGAAATGGAGGCCAGCTTGAAGCATGCTGACATTGCTGGGCAGCAGAATGGCAATAAAGTCTTGTGTCACTCTTTGGTACTAGGGCTCGGACACTGCTGAGAAGGGAAAAGGAAACCCAGTATCATCAGGAATCTTGACTGAGAAGTTGAAGGACCCATTTCTTACTAAAATGACTTCGCCCTGCCTACAAAGCCGGAGAAAGCTGGAACGTCTAAGCCCTCCTCGCAGAGACTACAGTCCATCAGTAGATAGACAGCTCATCTCATCGACAATCGTTGGGGTTCATATCTGGCAGTCTGGTACCATTCTCCAGACCTGTTGATGAGATTTGGTGTCAATCCCTCTCTGTATATGGAAAAGGGATCGTCGGGACTGTAGCAACTACCTTGGCATAACACTGATCAGCATACCAGGCAAAGGTTTCCCCCCCCCCGTCGCCATCTCATTCTGCGAAACTAGATCGCATTACCGACCTACAAGGACACCCAGAGACTATGGAGCAGTCCTGCGGTTCACACACTCAACTACCACGCGCAAAGGTCCCACACGCCTACGACACATAATCATCAGCACTGAGCTGACAGTAATTCGCTAGAACACCGACGTCCATGAGAGCTATCGGGTACCCGGGGCCTTATACTTCGCAGCCGACAATCGACCTCAAAGAAGGGGAGATTCACCCTCGAGCCCCTCAATAGCCACAAGCCACTCATATGCCCGGTGCACCTGGACAAGAGCTGTTAAAGCGTCCGGTGGGTCGGCCGGTCAAACCTACCCCCTCCTGTTATATCACACAGAGCTGAGGCAAGTCTCGTGTACTCCCCTGCACAAACCAACCACGTTTGCAACACCCTGCACTCCCCAGGACTGGATACAATGCGGCCCACACAGCTCGCACTATACAAAAAGATCCCACCTGTGCGGCGCAACCCTCGCATCATAGCACAATGACCTGACACCACAGAATCTCTAGCCCCCTAGAGGCACCTCCTGGATGACGAGTACTTTGCGGGGAATTGTAGGGGAATCACGGTCTCAGTCGCATCTAGCTCGCGTCCGTCTCTGAGGACATTGAAGTTACGAAAAAGGCTTTGCATAACCTTCGGTGCATAGTCCATCATCTCTGGGTTGTCACCACGGAGTCAGTACACAACATGCGGTGTGGCAAAGGAACCAATGATCCTACGTCAACGAAGAGTATCTAGATGTTGGTAACTTATGCAGAACGAGACCAAGTTATGTACGTCTACAAGCCTTGATACTGCCAGTTTTGCTATAGGACCTGGAGTCTCGTCCCTGACTGCCTTTTATAAACAAAAGGTCTCTTCACGGATTATGCGGGTACAGTGATGGCAGGACCATGTGGTCCGTCCCAACCGACAGCGCACCGTGAGGACTGGCCAGGGACCTGTCACTTGCATAATCAGGGATCTCCACCTAGCACCTAGCTCGTTTCCTTCGTGGATGACCCTGCCCATCAGGTTGTCTCTTGCGAGAACAATCTTGGTGGAGGAGGCCGTCCGACACGCAAACACACATCACAGCGCCTTGGAGCACGCTTGCACGACCGACCATGTCCCGACGAATTAAGAGATGCGGCCGATTCTGGCACTGCCACTGGTATCTACTCGCATCGACGGGACCCCCGTGCCACTGGAGCCGCAAGGATGGATGCTGGCCATGCGCTTCCGTCGTGGATGATGATAATATTAAAATTTTTATAATATACCTACCCCAGTACTACACCATATATTATATATATACATTATATATATATACATATATATAATATATATATATATATATATAATATATATATATATACAATATATATATATAGATATATAAGATATATATATATTATATATATATACAAATATATATATATATATATATATCTTATAGATATATATATATCTATAGATATATGTATATTATAGTATATATATATATAGATATATATAATATATATATATATATATGGAGGATCATTACACACTCGGAAACGGTGACCTCACACTCGCTTCCCCACACACTTTTCCTGCAGCTGATGCCCCACGCCACGTTTTCGATGACCCCCCAATGAACGCTCACTCTTGTGCCAGAGGATGACCCAGTCGTCGTGAGTTCGCTCGCAGCGGTCACCGCGCTCAGCGCTTACCCAAGACATCATCTTGTGTGTTCCCTTCACTGTACAGTGCTCTTCATTAATTAAGGTCAAGGGTTCTAACCACTATCACTACAAATAGTCACTCAAACATTGCTCCAGAGCACGTCCATAGGACTTGTTCACAATCACCAAACACACACACGCACACACACACAAACCACACAACACACACACACCACACACAAACACCAACAATACCACCAACACACACACACAACCACCCACAACCACACCCCCCCTTATCTACTATAATCACACTACCCCAAACCTATCTTGATATATGTCGTGTGTATGTGTGTCGGGTGTGTGTGTGTACCATGCGACTGCTACTCAAGACTACCCCTCAGCACCGACCTAGAGACCTGTCATCAGTACCCTATCACCTACTCATACCAGCACATATCACTATACTACTAAACTACTACCATACTACACCCCTACTACCACACCTGATACACCACGACTAAACTACTAACAAACCCAAACCACCCACCACACACACCACACCACACAACACACACCACACAACAACCACCACGACACACACACAACACACACAACAACACACCACACCACAAACACACACACAAAACACACAAAACACACACAACCACACACAACACACAACTACCCATCATACCTCATGTACTCTAACCCCCTGTATACCTACCCTAAGTACCCTAACCCCTACTATATACTAATACTACCCCTCCTACCACCTCATACTACTATCATTCATACGGGTATACGGACCCCCAATCCTCCACATTGAGCTTGCCAGGCGGCTACATCTCGCCTTCCACTGGTACTCGGCCTCGACTCCCCTTCTATTTGCATGAGAGTGATATACCCACCGACAGTATACTAACAAACACCAGACCAGTGTCCGTAGCGTATAACTCGGGCACCGACCGCGAGGTCAACGGTCAAGCTGCCCGGAGAGAGGGCGGAGCTGACCTTTAGCTGCGGTGGTTAGCTCTAGCACGAACTCCCACGGAAGGAGGCGAGAGCTGACACCCCTACACACGCGTCTCTCGGTAGCTTGGACGAAACTCACGGTCAAACGAGGTCAGAGATCAACCGTGACCTCAGCCTCGCGAGCGGGTGGTTTCTTATTTGTGACATTTGGATCCACGTTGAAAACAGCCAAGTGTCCACTGTTAACCGACATAGAATTATCCACATCCTGTAACAGAAATAGATTATCCAAATCCTTATATTGCCTCGGCCACTACTCGCGCCTCGCCCTCGAGGCGCCTTCCAAGGGGTGACCGAACTGGCTGGTCGTCTCGTTCTCGTGCGTTGTCCTGGTTCAACTTCGTGGTGCTCGTCCATGTTGTCCTCATCCTCCTGTCCCATGGTGTAATCTGCTCGTCCTCGATATCCCACACGTCCTCGAAAGTCTCGCACAGGTCCCTACCTTTGACACCTACACCGATCTCCAGTCTTGACACACCTCCTCCAGTAGTCATGCGCCCAGGCCCATAACCATACGGACCGCGCACCCCCACGTATCCTGTACCACCCCGGTACCATCACGAGT
Source organism: Penaeus monodon (assembly GCF_015228065.2). Taxonomy (NCBI): domain Eukaryota; kingdom Metazoa; phylum Arthropoda; class Malacostraca; order Decapoda; family Penaeidae; genus Penaeus; species Penaeus monodon. The sequence continues at coordinate 11,766 of NW_023658408.1, read as the reverse complement.
ATCATCCCCCCGTCCAGGATCCACTCTGCCCATCCACGCCCGTCAAACACCACGCTACTCCGATATAACCTCTACCCGTCCACCGGCATCCCTACCCGGGCCCCCCCCACCCCCAGTCCGAGCCCGGGCCAGGCCCAGGGCCCCCCGGCATCTACACCGGGGCCGAAGGCCGAGCTCCATAACAGCGAACGAGCTACCCTGGAGCTTGACCCAAAGGAATCAGCAGGCGTCCGCCAGGCGTCGCCGAGCACCAGCATTTGGGCGACTGGTACCTTTTCTGACGAAAATCTGGTCCGTGGGCCTATGGCGATCTTCGATGACGTCTTCAACAAGAATCCTAAAGGGTCTTCCTTCGTGCCGGTCGGTCGACTGCAATATAAAGGTCGGGGAAAGCCAGATCATACGCTAAGGGCCAGAGTAAGAGAAAAAGAAAGGAAACACGAGAAGAGGGGTGGTAATTACCACTATAGCCGGTTATTCATAACAATTTACGGTTTTTAATGTTGGTTTTTACTTATTTCGTTTCTTTTTTTTATTTTGTGTTTACTTTCACAAAGATTAAAGAAGAGAAATAGTAAGAGGGAGATGTCAGTAGCGGTCCGCATAGCCTATATATGAACTACAACCATTCTCTGATAGATATGAGAAAGATAAGGAACGACATCGGCGATCCGCGAAGATCTATTTGAACCATAGTCGTCACACAGATAAGAAATAGATGTAAATGTACACAGACAGGACAGACAAAATTGCGGCTAAAAGAGATAAACCTTTACGCCGGCACTAAGACAATGAAAAGGGCAGTGTCTTCATCCTGTGGTGTGAGTGAGCTGAATGAGTGTGGTATGCGTGTGTGAGTGACAGCTATCGTTAATTAGAGGGAAAGCGAGTGACCTCACACAGAGAATGAATCACAAACCCGAATATTAACGTTGACTATAACAAAACTGAAGTAAATTAGCAATGCAGCTATTTAAATTATTTCAAATACCACATTGAATCAACATATAATGATATGCGACAGGAAATGGACGCATGAATGAATGGTGACATGAAACAAAATATTCGCCAATTTTTATCAAGCCAAATCTATCGGGGTCAGGAAATATGAAACTGCGAGGACATGTCGAGATGCACGTCAGACTCAATAAACTCAATAACTGGGGGGACCTCATACCCAAATGCCGTATATGACTGAAGCGGGACTCGAGCCAGGAATATAATATCTGCTCTTTCTGCGTATCTGTAATGGGCGCTCGCAAAATTTCCGAAGGATATATAAAATTTTCACGAATCACACAAAACGCTGGGGGGTACCCAAAACATGCAAGCGACTCAAGAGGGTGAGAAAGGTGTGATTAATAAGCGAATAAGGATTCTAGCTAAACCCTAGTCTACATTAACTTAACGGACGTAACCGCGGGTCACCACCCCGACACTCACAAAAGGGACGACCCCGAACCACGAACCACGAAGTAAACTTTACTCTCGAACGACGGAGCGCAGATCTATTAGGCGCTTGTAACGCAACCCGGTGCAATATCAACGGGCAATTCTGTGACCCTACTGATATGAGGGCAGATCCACGACTATATTCAAAACTCATCCGGAATTTTAATGGACATTTCGTTGACCACTAACTTCGTTCTAGCGGCCGATAGAACGTCGTCACCAAAAGGCAATGTAACAATCGATCATCTGACCTACCCACAGCAACGCACCGAACGGGGAAACGAGAACCAGTCGACGGCAGCGTAACCCTTTTTTTTACCATATCCAACAGCTGACCACGCAAAAGCACCAAGAAAAGGGAACGGTCCAAGGTCGGCTCGCCAGGACGATTCAGGAACCACGAATAAAAATGAAAGTGATACCTTACGGCGACTAAGCACCTACAAATCACCGACCGCCGTTAATCACGATGCAGCATGGAAAACCAATACTAAAACTCTCTAAAAACGAGCGAAGAAAATAATTCAAATTAATTAACTAAACCACGAACGACTATTTCATGTCTATGAAAATCGATCGCACGGAAAATACGATCTGAGGTGGCAAGACTAGGGGGTGGGAGACGTGTCAATTGCTGTTCAATTCGCACCTTTGAACCGCCGAACAAAAGAAACACAAGGTGCTTAACACATGTATGGTGGAGAAGAATTTTGTGGAAAAAAGAAATAAGAACAAAGGGGCCAAACGTCTGTATTTAATGGTTTTTTAATCAAGCCACGTCTCCTGACAGCGGTCGATCGGATTTTCTTCGGGCCCAGGGCGCGTGCCTTGTCCGCTGTGCATCCAAAGGATGAAACGGCCCGCGTGACTCCACTTTGTAAAAGGAATGAGTACTCTAGCTTACAGTGCTGATGGACCAGGACGCAAAACACACGTAAAAGGGGGTGAACACACGCTACGCACGACGCTACGACTTGTCCTAAACAGGGTCAAAAAGCGCCGCGTGGAGGCCAACGGTCAGCTGCCCGGAGAGAGGCGGAGCTGACCTACCGCGCTGGTCGCTTGACACGAACTCCCCCGAGGGAGGCGGGAGAGCTGACCTACGCGTCGGTAGCTTGGACGAAACTCCCGGTCAAACGCGGTCAGATATAAAACGTGACCTCCGCCTCGCTGAAGCGGGTGGTTCTTATTTTGTGGACATTGGATCCACGTGGGGAACAGCCACGTGGTACACTGGTAACCGAAAATAGAATTATCCACATCCTGTAACAGAAATAGAATTATCCACATTTATACTAATATATATATATGTGTGTGTGTGGTGTGGTGTGTGTGTGTGTGTGTGTGTGTGTGTGTGTGTGTGTGTGTTTGTGTATGTATATATATATATATATATATATAATATATAATAATATATATATACATATACATATACATAATACATATACATATACACACACACACACACCAATACACACCCACACACACAAACCACACACCACACACACACACACACAAACACACAACACACATCACGCACATACGACACACACACACACACACACCAACAACACACACACACACACACACACAACACGCACACACACACACACGCACTACGACTATCACACAGGAGCATGACAACATACACACACAACACAGACACGACATCGACGAGCAAAGCTTGTACAGGCGACACACACATCGCAACACACACACAACTACATGAAGTGGTATGTATATTGATTAGATATGGTAGAGGAAACCTATAATGTCGACAGACGAGTAGTGTATGGAAGTTGATTGCATTGCACATTGTGGGTTTTCTATTTCGTGTTGTAAGCGACGGTTGGGTAATATAATATCTAATATATATATATATATATATATAGTATATATATTATAATATAGATATATGAGGGATGTATAGATTTATATAGACAGCAGACGACACACGGTGTGTGTTGTTTTAGTGTGTTTGTGTATAGTGTAATATATACATACATACAGTAACGACATACATAATATTATATATATATACAGCTAGATACATAATATATATTATATATATGATGATATCTATATACACTAATTATATATATATATAGAATATAGGTATATGACATATAAAGACACACACCACACACACACACACACACACCACACACCCAACACACACCACACCCACACACACACACAACACCACCACCGCCACACACAACACACACACAAACACAACACACACACACACCACACACACACACACACAAACACACATATATATATATATATATATTATCTAATAGATATATATATATATATATATACATAATGTAAGGTATACTCCTAGCTTAAAGGCATGGTACCGGTCCGTTAGACAGGAGGCTGAAATCAGGACATCCCGTGAGCAGGAGAGGCTTAGGGACCCAGGTGAGGAATAAGTTAAGGGGTCAGTTCGCTTCTCTTGAAGAAACAACAAAGATCAACAAAGATGCTTTATCATTCTCTACGTCCTTCCACTGTAGTGATTAGCATAGTAGTAGCGGTAGCACGAGCAATAACAGTAGTGGTAGTAGCAGCCATAGCATTAGTGGTAGCACGAGCAATAGCAATAGTGGTAGTCGCCACGAGCGGCAGGCGCAGAAGGTGGTGTGGGAAAAAAAAAAAGGAAAGAAACAAGGTAAAACACTGGGGAATAAGGGTAAAATAACGAACAGAAAGAAGTAAAGTAAAGTACCGATAACTCAGTAAAAATCAGAAAAAAAATCAGTAAAAAGATCAATAAAAGTATGGTAAAAGAAGAGTAAAAGATCAGTAAAATATAGTAATAGTATGGTAAAAGTAGATTAAAAGATCAGATCAGTTAAAAGAGATCAGTAAAAAGAGATAATTAAAAGAGATCAGTAAAAATATCAGTAAAAAGTTCAGTGAAAAAAAAATAGAGGGTACAGTAAATATTCAGTTTTAAAACCATAAACGAAAGGCAAACAATCAGAATTAAAAGTCTGGAAGACATTACTTTATTAACACACACACACACACACACACACACACACCACACACACACACACACACACACACACACACACCCCACACACACACACACACACACACACAAAACACATATATATATATAGAATATATATATATATATATATATATATATATATATATAAAACTAAGAATGATAAAACTAAAGGGAAAAGGAAAATAGTATTAAGGTGAGATTACTGGTTTTACATTTACGTTATTTCAATTATTATTTCAATTGCCCTCATTTATGTTCAGCAAACACGCGTCCAGCAAATTTTCAAAACCTCGGCAAGTAACAAAAACGTACAACCTTGGGTGTAGTTTGCAGAGAGAGGGGGTGTGACACAAAGTTCCAGTTGACACTGTGTATTTGTTCAGTTCCTGGGAACTCCAGGAACTCGTGACGTCACAACATATTGAATATTTTTTCTCATGAATAGCAAAATAAAATCAAATAAAATACATATTGTTTTTTAAAATGATAATTCCACATAAAGATAACAAAATCATTAATGAAAAAGCTATGAAAACACAGACTAAAAGAGTTTATGAAATAAAATAAAAAACCGGGCTAAAATCATAAAAACAGTAAATTTGAGATTGTGAATTATAAAAAAATTAATTTAGGAGTAAAACATGACCTTTCTAATACAAACGAATTAAATTACAAATCAGATACGTGAACTTTGAAATAGAAACAGTAAAACTAAAAAAGTCAAATTAATAAACTTAAAAATGAAAAATAAAATAAAACGGGATGGCGGTGGGTATTACGCGAAGGTGTAAAATGCATATAAATATAAATACACAAAAAACACGCATACACACAGATTTTATATATATAATATATAGATATATATATATATATATATAATATATATATATATATATATAATTTAAAATATATAATTATATATAAAATATATATATATTATATATAAAAATATATATATAAAATGTATATATATCCATACATACATATATAAAATATATATATATATATATATAATATATATATATATATATATATATATATATGCATATATATATATACATGTGTGTGTGTGTGTGTGTATTATGTGTGCTGTATTGTGTGTGTGTGTGTGTTGTGTGTGTGGTGTGTGTGTGTGTGTGTGTGTGTGTGTGTGTGTGTGTGGGGTGTGTTTTTTTTATTATTATTGTGCTGTGTGTTGTGTGTGTGTATTATGTGTGCTGTATTGTGTGTGTGTGTGTGTGTGTGTGTGTGTGTGTGTGTTATTTTATATATTTATATATATAATATATATATATATAGTATATATATATATATATATAAAATATGAAAGATGGAATAATGCAATGCCTATTGATATCGATAAATAAAACCCCTTCTGACCGGGAACCCGAAACCAGGTCATTGGGGTAGAAATCGGAGGGGTAGTAACCAAGCCAAAAAATGGGGGTGTAGGTTTATGAGGGAATCATAAAACAGAAATTGTATATGTTATGTTATAAGATAGATGCCACATATTTTTTTTTTTTTTTTTTTTTTTTTTTTAACCGTAGTTCATGTTTGGCGCCTTGGTACAGCATGATATTAATTGTAGTTTTCATGTTGTGTGCCTTGGAGTGGTACGTGGTGGGGTCCCCAGTTCCTTTCCACGGAGGTGCCGGTGTTCCCTTTTTTTTAGGTAATCATTCTTTTAATTTTATCCGGGCTTGGGCCCAGCACTGATTGGGCGGTTTACCCCCCCAGCGACTAGGTAGGAATCGAGGTGAATTTCCTTCCCCAAGGGAACAACGCCCCGGCGGTGACTCAAACCCCTCGAATCAGTTTGGGCATCGTACGGCCTTATGACATATATTTACAATATATATACACATATACACATTAACATATATACATAAATAACAAAATTATGACAATACATATATATGATATAGTACATGAAGTATATATTATATATATATATATATATATAAAATTTTAATATATAATAATATATATATATATAATTTAATAAGCACGCACAACATCACTAATTTATATGAATTAGTATAAAGCACAACACCACTACATACATATATACATAATAAGTACACCCACACACACAACCACCACACCAACACACACAGACAACACAATATATAATATTATATATATATATATATATATATATAATTATATATATATATAATATTATATATTATATATATTATTAATATATAATATGGTAGTGTTGTGTGTGTTTTGTGTGTGTTGTTTTTGGGGTTGGGGAAAATAAATGTATATATATATAATTTTATATTATATATATAATATATATATATAATAATATATTAAAGGAGGTTTAAATTATCTCTCTCTATATAGACATTTTATATATATATATATATATATTATATATATATATATTAAAATAAAATTTTAATTTGCCCGGGGTAAAAGACAATAAACTGCCCCCCCGGGGTCCCTTGAACAAGGATACACCTATAGTCCCTATCCCAGGGTTGCGGTGAAAACTGTCGGCAGCAGGGCAGGGGGGTTTATCGGGTGAAAACACCTTCGGTTTACTGTTTAGGGTTTCACCAAATAATATGTTGGGGTATTCAGTGTAAGTTTTAAAGCGGCAGAGATATTTCCCCCTATTTAGTTGGAGACTGCGAGTTGAGAAGGGGGAGGACCACTAAAAATTTTCTTTCCCCTAAAAAAACCCCACCAATGATAAATAAGAAATGATAATTCATACCACACCCCCGTGCGGGGTTATAAAGGGGGTGCGTTATTCAGTGGGCAACCAGGCTGAAAATGTTGAAATGCATTGGAAAGACAAAGAAGATAAAAAAACATGCCAATTAACACATCAAATATCGGAACGAGGAAACGTAGGAAAATGAAAGAGAGGGTAAATTACATACTGTCGTAACGAATGGATAGAACAAATTAAAAATACTGGGAATAAGTGAGCCCAAATTTGGAAAAAAGTAATGGAATTTTCAAAACAAAAGAAAACAAGAAAATTTCTTTTTTTGGAAAAGAAGAAGGAAATTATAGTACGGAGTTGCTATGATTCTCACGAAAAACTGAAAATGCATAAGGGGTACACCCCCCAATAAATGAGCTTTTTAAAATCAGAATAAAGAAAAAACCTCAAACATTAGTAAAACACAATGCTACGCCCCAACCCAACATTGCAAGTGTGAAGAAAGGGAAAAAATTTTTATAACACTCTCAAGAAATTTAGACACAATCCCTAACAGAGATGTAAAAGTAATAATGGGAGACCTCAACCCCAAAAAGTAGGAAAAAATGATCTAAAAAATGACACCTGGGGAAAAATTGGGCCTTTGAAGATAAAATGAAAGGGTGAAGATTTTATTAAATTCTGTATACAAAAAAATTTTAGTTATAGCAATACATTTTCCAACCCACCCAAGACACTTGTAAGTGGTTTTCACCAGACAAAAGAAACCAAATTGATTACATTGTGGAACCAAAAATAAAAAAGTGCAAAAAAAATCCCAAGACAAGACCGGTCCCCACGCAACAGTGACCCCCAAATACAACTATTATTTCAATAAGACTAAAAAGATCTCCAACACCACCTCAAAAGCTGACTACAAAACTCTTGATAACAATTACAAAATTACGTATCAAACAAATTTGAAGTACTAAATCAATGTGAAGTGAAAAAAACCCCAAATGAGGTGGGAAGAAGGAAAAAAAACTCTTGCTGAGCATGCTTAAGAAAATTATGCCAAAAGAAAAAAAATTTCCCGGATTTTAAAAAAAAAAAAATTATTTTTTTGTTTGGGGGTTTTTTATTCCTTTTTGTATAGCAGGGAAAGAGTGTTTTGCTATTCAAAACACTAAGTGAAATTGAAACAAGAAGATGCCAAAATCAAAGGGATCAATAATCAGTTGAAGAAGTTTTTCAAAAAAAAAAATACAAAAATTCAAAGATTATTCAAAGATAAGGGAAAAAAATTTTAAAGAACATTGCCAGAGAACTGAAAAAAATGTCCCATCAAAAGACAAAATAAAGAACTTACCAAGGAGTACGAAACATCACACGAAATTTTAAACCCCAAAAATTTAAACCGACATATCAAAATGAAGATGGACTTTTTTTATGTGATGGAAAAAAAAAGTCAAAGAAGATTAATCAAATTGTTCCCAAACCTTACAAAAAGAATAAAGACTACAACATTAATTAAAACTCAATGATAGCGAAAATGAACCCCCGCCACTGCTAGAGAAGTTTTAAAAAACCATAAAGGAAAAAAGAATAAAAGAGCCCCGGGGAAAAGTGAAATAAAGCAGAGTAATCAGGAATGCTGGGGAGGGTGTTGAAACTTTACAAACTTTTTTACAAAAAAAAGGAATGAGAGAAGATGGCCAGAAGATGGGTAAAAAACAGTCTTTTTCCCCCAACCCAAAAAAAAGGGGACGCACTCCAATGCAAAAATAACAGGGCAAAATTTCGTTAATAAATCACAGAGCAAATTTGTTGAAAATTATTGGGTGAAAGAATGAAGTTGAAATTAAAAAAGAAAATTTCAGAGAACAAGCAGGTTTCGCCCTGGAAAAGGTACCCGAAAAAGATTCAAATCTGAAATTATCAAGGAAAAAATAGAACATAGAAAGACATAGGGTCTTTCTGAGTTTCTGTGTTCTCGATTTCTTGAAAGTTTTTTATGTTGTCCGATATCCTCGGAAAAAAATGAACGGGTTGAAGTTTCCAAAACACATCATTAAATAATAAAAGCCATGTATGACCCAAAACAAGCAAAAATGTAAGAAAACCCTTATGGGAACAGAATGGTTTGAGGTCAAACAAGGGGTGCGACGGGTTGCATTCTGCTCCACACCTCTTTTTAAAATAATTCTGAAAAAAAATTATAAGAGGTGCTCTAGAGAATTTTTAAGGAACGTAATGTTTGGGGGATACAAAATATCAAATCTAAGGGCGCCGATGAAAGTTTTAATTGCCAGCACACACTGAACTACAACAATACTAGATAAAGCTAGAGAAGGTTGGGTTGTTTCTCAATGCCAAGAAAACAAGTCATGAAGATTCAAAAATAACCGGCAAGAACAATGATGAAAATGTTAAATCAATGGAATGGTGTGGAAATGTGAAAGAGTTCACTTATCTTGGAGTTTTAACTAACTATGAGATCACGGAGATAAAAAGAAGAATTACCCTTGCCAAATACACCACAGTTGTTCAAAAAATCTGGAAAGACCGAAGCATTCCTTACGGGGTAAGCTGAGGTTATTGAAAACCCTTAGTTTTCCCAATTTCATATATGGTTTGAGTGTTGGGTGCTGAAGAAGATTTACAAGAAAAAAAACAATAGTTTGAAAGTGGGTTAAGGAGTACTACGTATTAAAGGACAGAGAAAAAAATGAATGATGAATGTGGGAAAAAAAATTGTAAAGACCCGGGTGTGGACATCTTGAACAGGAGGAAATTTAAAATTTTTTGGTCAGTATGAGAAGTAAAAATATTGGGGGAAAAAAATTGGACAGGGATGGTGTAGGGAAAAAGAGGAAGAGGGAAACCGAAAACAAGACTGAGCAACAAATCAAAGATATTTGTGGGGTGTCGATGGTACAAGTGGAAAGAAAAGCACAAGATCGAGTTGAGTGGCGAAGGGGGTGGTGGGGAGGTCCCCGGTTTTCCAAACATGAGCAACCGTTTTGATGATATATGTAATATATGTTAAATAATAATGTTGTATATATATACATGTATAATACATATAAAAATTTTATATATATAAATTATATATATATATATTATGTAATAATGTATAATAATTATATAATATATATTAAATGTATATTATGTATTAAAATGGTATTAATATATATTATATATATAATATATATAATATAATATATTAGGTAATAATCTATTGGAAATGATTCGGTACAAAAAAAGCCCGTGGATTAGCCCCTTACCCGATTTTTAAAAAAACCTCAAATTTAGTACACAGGAAGGCTTTTCCCGCAATTCCCTAAGACCTCTATTTTTAAAAAAGATTTAAGTGGTGAAAGGTGTGCAAAGCTTCTTTTTAATTTAAAATTTCCTGGTCCCCCGGGCAATAAATGCAGCAAGAATTTCCCCTATATTTAGAATGACGGTTGGTGTTTTCCTAGGCCCTTTGTGTGATCACCCGGTTGCTCTCGTGGAAATGCACCTTTGGGCCCTTCTCCAAGGACTGTCTTTTTCCCGATGCAGTTCCTTTAGAATGTTGAGAAATGGTATTCTTCCCGGAAAGCCTTCCCCACCGGGCCCCCAAAAAAGTACGAGAAGTGGGCCCCGTAAACTGACCAGCGGCCCGAGGGGGGCGTGGTGACGGCCAAAAAGGTTGGAATAACCATTTGGGCCCTCCTCTTCGATTCCAGCAACTTTCCTTTTAGTGGTGAGGGTTTGTGTGTGAGTACGGTGTGTGTGGGGTGCGGCGGGGTGCGTGGTGGTGCGTGGTGTGGGGGGTATGTGTGTGGTGCGTGTGGTGTGGGGTTGTGGTGTGTGGGTGATGGGTTGTGGTGTGTGGTTTGTGTGTGTGTTGTGTGAGTCGTGGTAATAGCGTGTGTGTGTGTGTGTGTTGTGTGGGTGGTGGAGGTGCAGCATGTGTGTGTGTGTGTGGTGTGAGTACATGTGTGCATGTGGTGGTGTTTTTGGGGTGTGTGGTAGGTGTATGTGAGTAGTGGTGGTGATACCTGTGGTGCACGATGACAGGGATCACCTCGCTTTCCCCCCCCCTTCCCCCAGCGTTTTAGTCACTTCAGCAGCGGGGGGTCCTAACACCCAGGATGACCAGGCCAGGGAGTTCATCGCCAGCGTCCGCGTGGAAGGCGGGCCGACCTCTCCCCTTTGGGGGGGTGACCAAAAAGTGACCCGGTTACCCCAGACCATCCCCTATATATACCCATAATATTGTGTGCAATTTAGTAATAAAGAGTCACGCCGTTAAAAGTATCACACCCCTGCAAAACCAAAATTACGAGGTGGGTGTGGAGTAGTGTTGTGTGTGTGGGAGTATGTTATGTGGTCATACGTTGTGGGGTTGAGAGAGATGTGTATGTGTGTGATACATGTGGTGTGGGTGAGTACCTCCCCGCATTAAATTGAGCAGGCACACCGTGCGTTTTGTGGCAAAAAAAAAGAACGGTGACCTGACAAACTTTTCTCGAGGCGTGCTTGTCGAAAAAAAGGGGGGAGGCTCGCGGCCGTTTTTTAAACAGCCCAAAATGGCAAAAAGCTGACAAGGCGGGCCCAAAAGGAAGGC
>NW_023658407.1:0-24200 GCF_015228065.2 Penaeus monodon | reverse complement strand
GGGAATTTGTTTTACTTTAAAAATAGGTTATAATTTTTTTGGTTTTTTTTATAGGATAACTAGTTAAGTTTGGGAGTTTGAGAACCACTTAGAAATAGCACTAAATTTCATCTGCATATAATACAAATTTTAACGGTTTACTTGCTTTCACCTACCCTTTATGAAAGGAGGAATAATAAGGGTCCTAACACAGATCCTTGCGAATTTAAAGATATTCTTTTATTTCAAAATTAGATACTTCACGGCGGAACTGAACACACTGTTTAAGATTTTCTAGGTGTGAGTAGAACCATTTATTTGAAACACTTCTGATACCATAATATTTCAGTTTGGAAAGTAATACGTCATAAGAAACTGTATCAAACGCCCCTGCTCAAATCAATAAAAGCTCCAATAGTAAATTAATTTCTGTCAAAACCTTCAAGTATATGACCAGTAAGATACATTAAATCAAGTTCAGTTGATGTTCCTTTTCATAAACCATATTGAAAGTCAGTTAAGATGTCTTGTTCCACACAGAAATCATCAAGTCTGGCACATATGAGTTCTTCAAGTAATTTACTAAGAACTCCTAATATTGCAATTAGACTAGAGGTTTGGATAAGTTTATTATCCTTGTATATTGGGGTGATCTTAGCTATCTTTAAGGGACCAGAAATACACCTAAGGTAAGAGATGAATTAAAAATGTGAACGAAGGTTTAGCAATGGAATGAGTGGCAGACTTAATTGCTTTAACTGGGGACTGATCACAGCCAGAACTAATTTTCATTTGATTGATTTTTCTTGTGATTTCATGTTCTGTATAAGGAGTTATAGAGAAAATGTCATCATTGGCTTGGCCAAGATAGTCTCAGAAATCAGAGGGCTATCGTTCAGGTTTATTGCAAGATCTTTTCGTCTATTAGCAAAATAGTAATAGAATTGTTTAGCTATTAAAGTAACATCGTCAGTTTCACTTCCATCAATTGTGGGAAACCCGTCATTGGTGGTCTTACTAGCTGTACATAGCATGTTAATGATTTACCATGTCTTTTTTCATTTTTTGCTTTGTGTTGTAGGATATGTTTGTAATAATTTTTATCTAACAGCTCGAACTGCAGTTGTAACCTTGTTTCTATCTCTATGAAACATTTTTTTTATTTTTGTTAGGCTCCTTCTCAAATTTTTTTTGAAGCACATTACTTTACTTGGTTAGCTCTTTGATTTCTGATGTTATATAGGTTTGTGGCCATTCTATTTTCTGTTGTCAAACCCAAAAAAAATTTCTGTTGAACCATGCATCAAATATATTATTAAAATTATTCTAAGCGACATTTGGGGTCTCTTGCAGAATATACCAGATGCCATAACAATTCATACAGATAGTCCCTTAAAATCTGCGCGATTATTTGCATTGATTCTTCTATATTTGGATAAATGGTTTTGTTTATCTGATGCATAGCTATAAAATGTAAATATCGAAAAATGATCAAGATTTTATAAAAAAATAATTCCTTTTTAAATCATGCTCTAAAATATTAATAGGCCATTTTGGGGTTCTATACATTTTTATCAGGGAAAATTTTGTTGGTTTGTAAAGGGAATTGAAAAATGAGTGGAATGAAAATAAAAGAAATAAAAATTATTGACATTAGGGTCACTTTCATTTTGATAAAAGGTAAATTTTAAAAAAAAAATTTCTACACCCAAGTAACATTGCTTTTTTCTTTTTTTTTTAGTTTTTTTAAAAATGTTGCTTAAGGTTTCCAAAAAAAATTAAATTTTTCCCTTTTGGGTTTTCTATAAAATTTCTTACTTAATTTTTTTTGGGAAGGGAATGGAACGGGTGAAACCCGAAGACAGCCATTAGATGTTATATTTAAATAAATTTTTTTTTTGTAAATAAAAAAAGTATTCTTCATATACATTTATTGGTGTTTACTTTGTTTTGTTTTAGATTCTATAGAGCTCTTATCTTCCCCTGAGCCCCAATTTAACATCAAATTTTTCGAAAAAGAGGTTCAAACCTTTTTGAATAAATTTCAAAATTTGGGCAAACTTTGTATTTTGGGAATAAAGGACGAAATGTCTTCCACAAACTAAAAGTTTCAAATGCTGGTTTGGGGAGTAATGTTTAGGTTTTAAATTTTTTTTAATTTCTTAAACATTATCAAAAAAATATACCCGGGATCAGATTCAAAATAAAATATCCCCACCAATGTTGTTCCCAAAAAGAAGTTGCATGTTATTAAAAACGTAAATCATGGTACTTCATCAGCACTGAGGGGTTTAAATAAAATTTTTAAAAAAAATCTACCCACATGTTAGGAAAAAAACAACACAAAGGAACCAAAATTTTTTACGTTAGAAGGAAAATAAGTCAGCAAGGGCACTGATATAAACTGATTGCTCTTCTTCGGCGTTTTCGTATTTAAAACCTGCAGTTTTACTTGTTTTCCCCAAATTTAAGGTAACTGGGGACAAATCTTAAAGGGTTTTGCGCGTTCCCCACCCTTGCAGTTTTCCCCCTCTCCCGGCGGTTGCTCATTTTAGGGAATTTAAATCGTCTTTGGAAATTAAATTAAAAAAACTCTACGGGTTTTATCCCCCAACTTTCAAAAGGGGGTTTTTTTCCTATTAAAATACAGTTGTAAGCCTAGTAACACCAAAGCAGGACGTCATAGGATTTCTCCTGTGTTCGGGGCTTTTAGGGGGTAAACCCCCCCCAACGGGTTTGCCCCCTTATACTCAGAGTGGCGTGGTTGTGTGTGTGTACTTTACCCCAAAAAGGGTGTGGGAAATATTATGGTCAGGGACTCTAGAAAAAACAGTGCTTAAAAAAAAATTTACGAATACTGAGTGTGATGCTAAGGTAACAGGGTGCTGAAACCATCGCCTTTTTTGGGGGAACCTGGGAATGAAATTGGTGCCCGCCCACCGGGGGGCTCGCCCCCTCCCCGCGCCCGACCGCAGGGAATTAATCCCCCAAAGGAAGGGGAAAGGGGAAAAAACCCCCCCCCTCACTGTCCTACCAGGGATGAGGGGGGGGAAACGCCCCAATGCCCCCCCGTCCCCAGTCCCCCAACTACCCACCCCCTCAACCCCCCAAACCCTATGGGAGGGTTTGGGATTCCCCCGGGAACTAGGGATGTAAACGATGGGGATTCAAACTCCCGACCCTGAGGCGAAAACGAGGGTTTCCCAAAATTTCTTTCAGACCAGAAGGAAAAAAGTAAAAACCCCAAGCCAAATAACCCCAGAAACCCTGACCAAGAAACCCAAACGGAACGACCCAAAGCGGGGAACCCATCCCCCCCCGGGGAGGGGTACTTAGACTGGCCTTTCCTGAGGAAACGACTTCCGTCGATAAAAAAAGGTGGATGAGGGGGGGTCACCAGCTCCCCACCCCCCCAAAGAGGAAGGCCCGCTAGACATGGTCCCGGGGAGATGGTATCCTCGCGCTATTTTCTAGGGTACGACGAGAACAAAACAATTGTGGCCCTGATGATTAATGGCCTTTTGGGGGGATCTTTTCTGCAGAAAAAAAGACGACTTTCAGCCTAAAAAAAAAAAAAAGGGGGAAATTCCCGGGGTTAAACCAGGTTCCGAAGGGGGCGGCCGCTGGGGAAAGCACTGCATCTTCCGGGTGTTTTTAAACCCCCGGGGGAATCTAAAAGGGACGGACAGCCCTTGAACAGGCTCATCATTGAAAATGGAGCGGTGAACAGCCCCCCACCTACGAGTCCCAAATTTTTTGGGTAGATACATAGACCCGAGCTCCATTCGACAGTGGTGCTCAGAGGTTGTAGTCTGCTACAAGGGGGTAAAGGTTTTGGCCCGTAGTAAATTTTGCGGGAAAGGGGACCAGCGTTTGCTTTTCTGGGGCAGGAGCTCACCAGGAAAAGGACTGCCTTCAAGAAACGAGGGAAAAGGACAAGGGAACAATGGGGAAAGCCGCCACCATCGGGAAAGGTGCGTCAGGTGAGAGCGGAAGGTGGGGAGGGCCCTGGCACCGAAAACTCCCCCCACAAACCGCCACGAGCACCCCCCCCCCCCCCCTTTCCCCCGACCGTCCCCCATCGACCGCGGAGGGGCGATCCCAGCCCACCCCAAAACCCCACCCACCCGGGGCCGCTAAAACCGTCCCCAAAACCCACGGGACTTCCCCGCAAATGCCAAGGGGTTTCCCCCTTTCCTAGGAAACAGTGCCAAGGAAAAAACCATTGGTAAAAAAGACAGGGACACGGCCGGGGAAAATAAGAAGCTCGGGCCCAAGAAAATTGCTGAAATAAAAAAAAAAAGGCATCAGGAAAGGGAGTTTGGGTTTGAATGAAAAAAATAAATAAGGGAAACCCAAAAGTGATCGGTAGACGGGGAAAATGTGCTTCTGATGATTTTAGTGTTTATTTTTAAAATACAAATGAGGTTTTCTGATATTATTATTACGCACGACAAAAGGGGAGCGTGTAAAACGGAAAATGTGCGTTCTAAAATGATTTTTGTGATGTTAAAAATTTACGAATGAGGTCTCTGATTTTATTATTAGCACTTTCGTTTTGATGTTTTAGTGATGCTGACAATACAAAATGGGGTTTCTAATTATTATTACGCACGGCGGCCCATCTAAAAACAGTGACGACAGTAAACCGAAAAAATGACGCTGACGAAGATGCTTTTGGGAAACGGCCGTCTGTGGGACATCACTCAGAAAAATTATCAGGAGGGATTATGCTTATAGTATCAATACCCCCCCAAAGCGCGCAAACAGATAAATAAAAAAAGATAAAACACAAAACGTAATCCCGTACAAGAAATATGCAGCCCAAAGGGAGTTTCATAAAAACAAAAATTTTGACCAATCAGTTAAACATAGGGTGTGATGGGGGACAAGAAAACCTTATTTTTTCTTTCAGGGAATATACTGGTGTCAACCGTAAATTAAGACTTGTTTTAAACAAATTCCATAAAAAAAATGTTGCGTTATCTTTTTAAAAAAAGACCCCTTTCACATCAGCCACAAAATAAAAACCCCCCCTAAAATTTTAGAGGCTCCCCAAAGGGGGAACTAAAAACAACACAGGAATAAACGGGCCCTTTTGACTTTGCCCAATTTGACCCCATACCCCCATATTTGGGGGCAGAAATCTAATGACAAAAATGTGCATTTTAGCATTTACATATTCGAACACCCTCGGGGTTTTTTTCTCTCTTACAATGTTACGAAAGGTGTAGAAATTTTCAGACTGTTCACTCCCCAACTTTCAAAAATTCACGGCAAAATATGCAGGGGGAGTTTTTAATGCTAGACTTTAAAACATTTGGAGAAAAGTCAATGCAATGAAAATGGGGGAAGATTTCCCGGGACATTTTGTGAACAACAGATCTATGACAGTATATGATACAGACAGGAAAACCCTCAGTGGGGGGGGGCCCAGGCTAGTTTTGAAAATATAAAGGGGATTTTGGGCCCGGGAAAAACGTCAAAAGCATGTTTTGGCAACAGGCAATCAGTGCCCCACTTTGCAATAGTAACGAGATCTTTTGTTGATAAACTCAGTCCCCAAAAAACAAATAGGGTAAAAATTTTCTATCCCCACTTCCCTTTGAGCATCACTTTAAACCCACGTACCCTTGATTGGTACAATGATTACACAGAAAACAAGTGTTGAAAAATTTTTCCTTTGGACATGACAACGGGGTCACTGATTACTACAAACATTTTGATTCTGCCCCAAAAAAAACCTTTCAAAAAACAGCAACCAAAAAACGCCCCCCAAAAAACCCCTTAAGGGGGGTCGGCCCCCCTACATTTTTGGGAAACAAAAGCGGTTCGGGACTTTAGGGATATTTTACAAGCAGGATAAACCCGGACAACCTTATTGAATTTTTTTAAGGCTAAAAAAAACCTACGGGAATAAAAAACTCTTTTTCAAAAATTTGAAATTTTTGAACATTTTTCCCCAAAACAAAGCTTTAAAACAATAACACCTAAAGTCGGATTTTTAAAAAAAAAATTTAAATCGAATTTCAGGCAAACCAACAAAAACCCCCGCATTTTCCCTAGCCCCTCTTGCACAAGAATATGTCCTTAGTAAAATGGCTGGAGCGTCAAAAATTGAGCTCATTTCCCCACAAATTTTTCAGGTAAACCTTAGTAAATCAAAAATTGCACGAAAATTGCCATTGAGTTTGGATGTTCTGATACTGACCCCTCGGGACTTTTGTTTGAGATCACTGAGTGGGAATGAACAATGCACTGATCGAAGGAAAAGCGTCCGCCCCAGGTGGGATGGAATTACCCTATAGGGGCCCTCCGTCTTATGCTCAGGTACCTGGAAATTTCCCCTTTTGCCCTATACGGGGTTTAAAGTTTGTCAAAAAGGTATTCTGCCGGGCCCCCCTGGACACCAGTCAAAATTCACCCCTAAAACCGAAAAAAACACTGAAAAAATACCGCCCAAATTTTTCTTTAAACCCTCATTGTTTTAAAAGGGTTCAAAGAAAGGATAATTTTGAACAGATTTCAGGTACGGGTTACAAGGTAAATTATCTCACGGGACTGTAGGAAATTTCTATCGGGACGTAGCACAAAACATTGTTTTTGCAAGTATTTTTTCACCCTCTAACCCAGGGAAGCACACTTTTTTTTCTTGACCTTAAGTCAGTTTTTGGGACATTGAAAACAGAGAAGTTATCCTGAAAAAATTGTAACTTTGGAAAGGGGGGGTAAGATTTTGAACGGTTAGAAGATTTTCTCGAAAAGATCTGAAAAGTGTCCTGTTCAGGGGAGTGAGAATTTTTCCCCCTTAAACATTTTTTTGAAAATTGGGACGCCACAGGGGGGAGTTCTCAGCCCTATGCTGTTAAATGTCCTCATGCAAAAAGCTGGTGGCAGAATCCCATTTGGGGGGATGGTGAATCCATTATATGCTATGCTGATGACAAAAATGCGTCAGAGCATCATCAAAGGGGGATGAAAATTTAATTCTCGACAGAACCCACAGCAAAGGCACAGGGTGTGGTTTTTCATTTCCGCTGAAAAACAATGGCTCAAACCCCCCAAAAAAATTTTTTGGGGAAAAATTTCTTAACCCCCCCCCAATTTTTCCAATAGGGGGACCGGGAAGGCTTGCCCATTCCCCACAAGTAAAATATCTTGGGGTAAATGAAAAAGTGCGGGCCTGGTCCCCTCAAAAAAGAAAGGCCCTCTGGGAGAGATTAAAACCTTTAAAATTTCTTGCCCGGAAAGAAAAACAGGGCACATTGTTAAGCTAAATGACTGTTTTTACTTGGCTTTTAAAAGGGGTCATTTTTTAGACTACCATGCATTAATTTGTTGCAGTGAAAGGGGAATCAAAAATAGGTAGTTTTGGAGGTAGTCCCCCCCCCAAAATGAAGCTATGAGGTTACCCTCGGCCCCGAGAACGCAAGGTTTAGAAAAACTTTGAAAATAGAATTAAATTTCCCAAATCCATTTTGATAGAATAAATTTATTTCCACCAAAATTTGGGGTCAAAGCCTGAAAAAACCCCCCCCCCCCTTATTTTTTAAAATCTCCCCCAGTTTTCCCAAAAACAACAAAAAACAAAAAAATCCGCAAGTAGACGGGAAAAAACCCAAACACACGCGCGCCCCCCTGATCCCAAAAAAATCTCCATGAACTTTATAAAACTCAATTTTTCCAAATTAGAAAAATCCCAAAAAGGTCGCTCCAAAAAACCATGGAAAAAATTCAACTTTGATCTTTGCCCCTTTAACATGTCTACCACAAAAAAAACAGGGTGCCTAACTGTTTTTTGAAACAAATTGCGCAAAGCAACGGTAAGGAACACACAGAATCTATGGGTAAAGATGCATATGAGGGGTTACGCCGACGGATCCGTACGGGTCGGATACAAAATTTTTTTTGTGCTTGCGCGTATAAAAAAATGGCTTACTACAACATCAAAAATATGAGAATCCCAAAACTGGGCCAGCACTACACAAAGGGAAGTTTGGAAAGGTATACTCCTCGCAAGGGGAATTTTTAAGGGTCTGGGGGCCCTTTTTTTTTTTTTTTTGGAGTAGTTTTTCTTGACTCTCAAGTGCTTTTGGGGGACGCTAAATTTTTTCCCAAAGAGGTGGCGATGAAAAAAAATTGGGGTTGGGAAATTAAAGCGCCCGTAACCTAGGGGGAAAAAAGAGCGAAAATTTTCAACATTCAGTTTGTATGGATACCATCTCATGTTGGCATACGAAAAGCACGACCACGTAGAAAAAATTGGCGAAAGAACCCTGCGAAAGGATTTTTGTGAACATAATTTTTGGGATGCCTCTTGCTGGGGTTGCACTTTATATTAAAAAAGTTCTCAAAAGGGAAAACTGTAGATTGAAAAAAACACTAAAAGGGCCCTAAAAGCTGTACCATAAGGCACTACGATCAGTATAGAGATGGCAACCCTTCCCTATGGGTGGCACCGAAGTAAAACCCAGTCAGTGTGACGTGGTTTTCCCAGAATACGTTTATGTTACAAAAATGTTTTTGGCAACTGCACGGTGCAAAAAAGGTGCGGGATGAATCTACATGTAATGTGAAAACGAAAAAAAACAAACGAACGCTTGAGCATTTTAATTGGGAATGTCATGTGATACACCCTTTTCAGACCACCTAACATGAGGTTAAAAAACTATGTAAATTTTTCTTTTCATTGAAAATTGGGAAATATACCCCCTTTACTAACCTTAGATTTACTATGTGATAACTCCCGTAAGCAAATAACAGTGTTATTAAAAACACAGTGGCAAAAGCATATGTAAGTAATAATTTTTGTTTTGAGGGTTGATTTATATTTCTATTTTATTTGTAAAAACTACAGTAGTTACAGACCTGTAAAATTTTTCCCAGATATATGAAAAACTGAAATCAGTTTTCCCCCACCCCTGAGAGATACCAGGGTGGTAAAAAAAATTATTTAAATTTAAACTTAAATTTTTACTGCAAAATTTCTTTCAGTTGGTAGACTGGGTCCGACTTAGGTCAAGGAAATTTGGGGCCAAAAAGGGGAAAATCTAATAATTGGGGAATCAAACAAAAAAAACAAAAAAAAAAAAAAAAAACGATGTGGGGTGCGTGCGTGTGCTGTGTAAAGTGGGTGAGCGTGTGAGGTGTATACGGGGTTGGGGGGCGTAAAGGCATGTGTGTGTGTGTGTACGTGAAAAGGGTGAAAAAGGGGTAAAAAAGAAAGGGGGCTAGTTCGCGTGTGCGGGCGGGCGCAAACCGTAGTTACGTGTGGGCCCGTAGGGTTTTATTTCATGAAATTTTATAAAATCACCTTGCACATTTACATAAACAAAAATAAGCTTTCCCAAAAATGTATCATTGTTTTTTTATTATGAAAGAACATAGTTTGGACCCTTTAAATTCCGAATCCTAATTTTTTTTAAAATTTTCCAAGGGGCTTCTTGAAGGGCTCTCCTTTACTGAGCTTGACACTAAAAACAAAGAAAAACCGGGGAAAAAGGAAATAAACGAGTGAGTTCTGGTGTTTTACTAGGAGAGTGACAGCGTAAAATTTAACACAAACCCAATAAAATTAAAGTTTTCCCTTTTCCCAAATATCAATCACAGGTCACTGTTGTAATCCACTTTTCGCAGGGACCCGGGTTCAGGTCCGAAAAGTTTAAAAAAAAACAAAAAAGGCGACAGCGTCCCGTCCTGGCGAACCCCACCCTGCCCTTTTTTTTTTTTTTTTCCCTCTGTCTCAGGGGTCTGGCGGATTTCCCCCCTAGGTGCGCTCCTCGAAAGCAATTAGGTATTAATAGTGCGCTTTTTTCCTTCTGCGCAATTACTTGTGCTTTTTTTTTTAAAATTATCAAAAGTGGTTTTTTAAAACCGTTTCTATTTCAATTTTATACGGTGCCCCCCTTTATTTAACTGTCGTCTTGCGCGGGTTGTCTTCGTCTGTCCCTGGCTCTCGCGCTTTGTGTACTTCTCTGTCTTGTTTTTGTTTTTTAATTTATTGTCTATCTGTAATTGTTCGTGCAGGGGCCAGCCCGCCCTGCAGATCTAAAAACGACCCCCTCCATCTGGGGGGGTTTTTCTTCGTGTCCGTATGATAAATCTTCATCCCCACGAAGGAGGAAAAGTTTTCCCAGTCGGGGTTTTTAGATGCGTTTTTTTTGAGGGTTTCCCGGGTTTTGGGGGGGCGGGGAATCAGGCGCAGAGGCACTTCACTCAGTGGCCCCCTGCCGGGTTTTTGTTGACGAGGTGTTTTCCTAGGGGTGTACTGAGTGCTTGCGGGATAGCCTAATGTTTCTTTGTTCTAAAGGGTTGATCGGTTTGTCGGGTTTTAATTGTGTCAAATCATTTGGGTTCGTTGTTGGAGAAAGACATGTTATCCTGTCTTTTCGCAAACAAAAATCGTCCTTTTGGGCTTTCTGCGTGCCTCACAGAATTTTGGAAGAGACCCTCATTCTTTTTGGGCACTTTCTAGGATTTTTCACTGGTTGTTCAGGAAGGCCCACAAAAACGAAAGGATTTCCCCCCCGACTCAGATTATCAAAGCCAGTTGAAACGCTGTCGTAGAGATGTTTTCCCTCTCGTAGTTGCGCTGTTACCTTCTTTTTTTTCTTTACCAGACTTCATTAACTTTCCAATTTGATTTTTTCATGTTTTTCTAGTTTTTTCATGTTCTTTTTCCCCACACTCCTCTCTAAAGCCACTAAATTCTTCTCTTTTTTCCTTTATTTGGTCAGAAAGGCTTTTTTTCAAAATAATAGTCCTTCAAAAAAAATTTCCAAAAGCACCGAGTAAAAGCAATGTTTTCACCGAGAGGGGGGTAAAGGTAGCGGGTGGGGGGGATGAAGGGGGGCTGGCGGGTCGAAGAGGGGGTTTGCCATGGTAAGTGGTCGTTTGCTACGTTGAGGAAAGTCAATAGAGGGAAATTCGAAGACTCAAAAGACTGGGAAATTTTTCCCTGAAAAAGGAACAAGAAACTTTTATACTGATAAAAAAAAAGGTATATGAAAATCTGATATAGGGGAAGTACTCTTCCTATGGAATATTTAAAGGGTTTTTAAATAAAATACAAATGCCCCTCCTCATCCCAATTTTTTTTTTAACTGTCACAGTTCCTTTTTTTGGATGCCTATATGCTGCTTTATATATCTGCAAAAATTTGTCTCTTTTCCCTTTATCTTTTAAAGGGTTTCCCTCACCGGGAATTCTAAAATCAAAAACCAAAATAAAAAATTTGATGACTTTTTCCAAAAATCATTTTTCAAAGAAAAGCTCTTAAAATATTCGGGGCATTTTTAACTCCCCAGTGCCTTAGTGGTGGTAACCGAAAACCATAGTGGCTCCGCTATGGGAGGGGGGTTGGGGCCCCATAAAAAAAAAAAGGATCAGCTTCTGGCTCGGCGGGTCTTTTGTAGGGGCTGTGATTTGTAGGGGGGGTATTGAAGGAGTGAAGTCCCCCGGGATGGTACGCCCTTAAACCCCGAAAACGGGCCTTCAACCTCAGCAACGGGGTCAGCAAAACCTTTTGGGTGGTGGGGGTTGGACTGGGGGAATTTGTTGTGGTTTTGATTGGTAGTCGTGGGAAAAGGGGGGCAAATAGTAGTTGGAGGATCCGTAAGGGGGTTGGGCTTCGGCCTCAGGCTGGGCCCGCCCTCTTGTTGTGGTGGGGGACATGGGGAGGTTATGATAGCCGTGGGAATGGGGACGGTAGTACCTCGGTAAGAGGGCTGGGTTCGGCCCAGGCTCAGCGGACCTCTTGTGATAACGGGGGTAGGGGGTAGTGGGTTGGGGGGATGTGGGCCATGGTGGGGGGACCCCATGGCCATAGTTTAAGGAAACGCCCTTGGCTCCGCCTCTCGCTTCTCCCCCTCAGAAGCCCCAAGCGGCACCACCAGGGGGCACAAACACCTGAAAGAATTCAAACACCCCACGAAAATTTGGGAAATCAGTCACTATACAAAATAAAAAAACTTTAAATCCCCCTCACAAAAAAAAAACATGCCGAAAGTCTACCCACCAAGTACTTCACTTTTGCAGGTTTGGGTGAGACGGAACAGGGCGTGGGGACCCCGGGCCCATGCGCCCGGGTTTTTATTACCTTTTCCCACGAAAGGGCCCTTGACAGAACGCCGAAAAAAGTCACCCATTACAGATATAGAAATGGCTTTGAGAAAAGACACGCCGACATGTTTTGCTTCCAAGAAAATGCCCGGTATTTTGATTTGATCATCATATATCTCATGTATGGGAACGATAATGGAAAACAACAAAAAAAATTCCTATGTGCAAATTTTTAAAGGCCCCCTACTAAACCCAAAACGGGTGATGTGCAGCAATTTTTATATAATACACACCCCCATATATATGATATAACATAGGGTTTCATACATACATAAAATATAATATAATATATTTTATATATATTTTATAAAATATATAGAAAATAATATATAATATATCTTATATATAAATATAATTTTTAATATATATATATATAATATAATATAATATATATATAAAATATATATTATTTTATATATATAATTTTAATTTTATATATATATAAAATTATTATATATATATATATATAATCTAAAATAATTAAAAATATATATATAAAATATATATATATATATTATAAATATATTTTAAAATATTTTATAAAAATTATATATATGTATTTAAAAACATATGTTATATCATATATATGTGTGTTTTATGTATATAAAAAAACTGCTGCACTCACCCCATTTGTTATGTAGGGGCGTAAAAAAATTTTCACATAGGAACTTTTTTTTTTTTTCCATTATCGTTGCATACATGAGATATATGATTTTTTCCCAAAATCTAAGATACCCCGGCAGTTCTTGGAAGCAAGAAATGTCGGCGGGTCTTACTCAAAGCCGTTTCTATATCTGTAATGGGCTGCTTTTCGGGTTTTGTTTAAGGGTTTTTGGTGGGAAGAGGTTTTTAAAGACCGGGGCGCATGGCCGGAGTTTCCATCGCCCTTTTTCCCTCTCACCCAAACCTGGGAGGATGAAGTACTTGGTGGGGGACTTTCGGCATGTTTTTTTCCCGTGAGCGGTTTTAAGTTTTTTAATTTTTTTATAGTGAATGATTTTTAAAATTTCGGGTTTTTGTGATTTGACATTCTTTCCGGTTTTGTGGGTCCTGGTGGCTGGGCCCCTTGCGCTTCTGAGGTGGAAAAAGCGAGAGGCGGGCCCCAAATCGTGCCTTAAACTAGGCCTGGTGTCCCCCCACCAGGGCCCACATCCCCGCACCTACAAACCCCCCCTTTCCACCCTTTTCAAAAGAGGTCCGCTTAGCTTTAGGGCCCAAGCCGAGCCCTCTTTCCGAGGATATACCGTCCCTATTCTACGGCATCATAACCCCTCCCCATGTCCCCCCACCACAAAAAGAGGTCGGCCGAGCCCGAGGGCCCAAACCGAACCCCCTTACGGATTCCCCCCAACTTTTCATCGCCCCTATTTCCCACACTACCAATCACACCCCAACATTCCCCCCATCCCCCCACCAAACCCCAAAAAGGTCTGCTGACCCCCTGCAGGGGTTTGAAGCCCGTTTACGGCTAAAAAGGGCCTAACCCCTCCCCTGGACTATCACTCCCCATCAATACACCCCCCACACTCACACCACTACAGAGATCTGCCCAGCCAGAAGCTGATCCTATTTTTTTTTTATGGCCCCCACCCCCCGTTTCCCCTAGCGGAGCTCATATGGTTACGGTTACCACCACTAGGCCCCGAGAGTTAATATCCCTGAAAATAAACTAAGAGCTTTACTTTTTAAAAAATGGGTTTAGGAATAAAGTCAGTCTAAATATTTTTTGTTTATGATTTTGAGGGAAATTCCCGGTGAGAACCCTTTTTAGATAAAGAGGAAAGAGAAGCATTTTTGCAGATATATAAAGCAGCTTTATAGGGAAACCAAAATAAGGAACTGTGACATTAAAAAAAAAAATTTTCATGAGGCAAAGGCATTTGATATTTTTATTTTTAAATTCAAATATTCCATAGAGAAGGTACTTACCCCTATAAACAAAACCTCATATTTCTTTTATATCATATAAAAGTTTCTCTGTTCCCTTTTTCAGGAAAAAATTCCCAGTCCCTTTTAGAGTCTTGAATTTTTACCTCTTTGGGTTTTCCCCAACGTAGGGAAAAGACCACTTACCATGGCACCGCCCCTTGACCAGCACAGGCCCCCTTTATCACCAAAACCCCCCTACCATCACCCCCCACTCGGGGAAATCTTGCTTAAATCGAGCTTGGAATTTTTTGAAGGGCTATTTTTTGAAAAAAAAAAGCTTTTTCTGACCGGGAAAAGGGAAAAAAGAGAAGAAATTAGTTTGGGTTTAGAGAGGAGTGGGGGAAATAGAACATGGGAAAAACTAGAAGACATGAAGAATCAACTTGGAATGTTTTAAAGAAGTCGGGGAAAAAAAAGAGAAGGTTAAAAAGCGCAATACGGGGGAGAGGGGAAAAATCTCTTTCGACCCGCGTTTCAACTGGCTAAAATAAAACTGAGTCGGGAGGAAAAACTGCGTTTCGTGGGGCCCGCCTGAACAACAGTGAAACATCCCCAGATGTGCCAAAAGAAGAGGTCTTTCCAAGATTCTGCTGAGGCCACGCCGAAAGCAAATGGGCGGGTTTTCAGTTTGCGAAAAAACAGGATAAAAAAAGGGCTTTTCCAAAACAGAAACCAATGATTAGACACAATGAAACCAGACAAAACCCACAACCATTTTGAACAAAGGAAACCCTTAGGGTATCTGCAAGCACTCGTAACACCCCCCAGGACACCACCCGTCAACCCAAAACCCGGCAGCGCCACTGAGTGAAGTGCCTCTGCGCCTGATTCCCCGCCCCCAACACCAGGGAACCATCAAAAACACGCATCTAAAACCCGACTGTGGGAAAAAGTCCTTTCCCTTTGTGGGGATGGAAGATTCCCTCTCGGACCCGAAGAAACCCCCCCAGATGGAGGTGTCGTGATTAGATCTGGGCGTCCCGGCATGCACGAACAATTACAGAAACAATAATTTGAAACAAAAAAAAAGACAAAGGGAAATACCCCCAAAACGCGAGAGGGCCCGGGGACAGACGAAGGGCACCTGCGCAAGGGGACACGTTAAATAAAGGAAAAAACCGTATAAGTTTTAAAAAGAAAAAGGTTTTAATAACCACTTTGATATTTAAAAAGAAAGCACAAAATAATTGCGCCCGGGAAAGGGAAAAATAGCGCACTATGTAAACCTAAAATTTCTGCGAGGATGCGCACCTAGGGGGGAAATCCGCCAGACACACCCGAAAGAGAGAGGGGAGGGGGGGTTGGGCCCGGAGGGAAAGCTGTCGCCTTTTGTGTTTTGTTTTTTAATTTTTTTTCGGGGCCTTGTAACGGACTCCCTTTCACAGTGGGTTACAACTTTACCTGTGATTTATATGGAAAGGTAAAGCTAATTAATTTTTGGTTCGTTTTAATTGTCGCTGTCCCCTCTCCTAGTTTAAAAAACCAGAACTCACTCGTTTATTTTTTTTAAAGGTTTTTTTTTTTTTTTTAGTGTCAAGCTCAGTAAATAGGGAAACCCTGCAAAAGGACCAATTTGGGAAAATTTGAAAAAAATTTGGATTTGGAAAATAATGTCCAAAACTATGTTTTTTTCATTTAAAAAACAAAATGATACATTTTTGTAAGAGCCCTTTTTTTAGTTTTATGTAAAAAGTGCAAGGTGATTTATAAATCCCACATGGGGTTTCACGGGCGCCTACAAAGTAACTACGTTCGCGCATGCTCACGCACCGCGAAAAAAGCCCCTTTCGTAGTTCCCCCTTTTTTACACTTTCCGTACACACACACACACATGCCTTTACGCACACAACCCCGTATACACGCTTTACACGCTCACACACTCCCACACGCCCCCCGCACGCACGCACATCGTTTTTTTTTTTTTTTGTTTTTTTTGTTTGATTCCCCAATTTTTAAAATTCCCCTTTTTGGCCAATTGCCTTGACCTAAGTCGGGCCACAGTGCTAACCCCAAAATGAAAGAAAAATTTTGGCCCCCCCGTAATATTAAGTTAGTTTTAAATAAATTTTTTTACCAAACCCCGGCTATCTTTCTCAGGGGGGGCAAAATGATTACAGTTTACATATATCCCGACCCTTTTACAGTATCTTTGGGGGGGCTACTGTAGTTGTACAAGGGAAAAAAGGAAAAAAAAATCATACCCTCATCCAAAAAATTTTACTTTTCCTATGCTTTTGGCCCCCCCCGGGGTTTGAATAAAAAATGTTATTTTCTTACGGGGGGTTATCACCCTGTAAATTTTAAATAAGTACGAGTATATCTTCCAATGTATCAATGAAAAGAAATATTAAAATTTGTTTTTTTATACCTCATGTTAGGTGGGGCTGAAAGGTGTATACATGACATTCCGGGGTATTTGTGCTCAACGTTCGTTTGTTTTCTTCGTTACACAGTTCCCACTGAATTTTGCACTTCTTTTCACCGTGCAGTTGGGCCCAAAACATTCTGTAAAAATAAAAAGTTTTTCCCGGCAATAACCACGTCCACCGATGGTTTTTACTTCGGGGCCACCCATTTGGGAAAGGGTTGCCATTCATTTCTGATGTAGTGCCCCTTTTGGTTTCCCGCTTTCAGGGCCTTTTAGTGTTAAAACAGATTACTAGTTCTTCCTTATTTAGAAATTTTCAAAATATGGCAACCCTAGGGAAGAGGCCATCCCAAGGGTCTTTTGTTTTACAATATTCCTTGCTGGGAGTTTCTTTCGCCAAATTTTTCTACGGTCGTGCTTGCGTTGCCAACATAGATGGATCCTACAAACTGAATGTTGAAATTACGCTCTTTTTGCATAGGTTTTCGTTAGTTAATGCAACTCACAATTTTTTTCACCCCCACCCCTTTTAAAGAATTTACGTCCGAAGAGCACTTGAGAGTCACAGAAAACTACTCCAGAGCCCGAGACCTTAAAAATTCCGTTGCGAGGATTTTACCTGCCAGCTCCCCTTTGTTTTAGTGTGGGCCCCTTTTGTATTTTCATATTTCCTTTAAAGTTTTTAGTAACCCCTTTTTGTATACAGCGCAAACACAACCCGTTTTGTATCCAGACTGTACGGATCCCTCGGCCCTAACATCATATGCATCATCACCCAAAAGATTTTTGTGTGTTCCGTTTCCCTTGCTGCGCAATTTGTTTCCCCACCCCCCCAAAATTTGCACCCCGTTTTTTTTGGGGGGGGGGGGACATGTTTAAAGGGGCACGATCAATGTTGGGTTTTTCCATGGTGGAATGGGCGACCTTTTTTGGGATTTTACTAATTGGGAAAAATTTAAATTTTTTTAATGTTTGGAGATTTTGTGTTTTCAGGGGGGGCGCGCGTGTGTTGATTTTTCACGTTACTTGCCCCTGATTTTATGTTTGGGAGTTTTTTTTTGGGAAAATTTTAGAGATACGAGGGTTCCCCCAGGCTTTGACCCCAAAAAATGGGGGAAATAAATATTATTCTTCAAAATGGATGGTAATTTTTAAATTTCCGATCTTTATGTTTACTATCCTTGCTGTTTTCGGGGCGCCGAGGGTAATCCTCATAGCTTTATTTTGCACTCCTCCAAACTACCTATTTCGATTCCTTACACTGCAACAAATTTTAATGATGGTAAATTCCCACAAAATGACCCTTTTTAAAAACCAAGTAAAACAGTCATTTAGTTAAAATGTGCCATGTTCTCTTCCGACAAGAAAATTTTAAAGGTTTCAATCTCTTTCCCCGAGTCTCTTCTTTTGAGAGGGGACCAGGTCTCATCTTTTACATTCACCCCAAGATATTTTTACTTGTGGGCAATGTCAAACTCCCCGGTCACCTATGCGAAAAAAATGGGTGGGGGGGATGATACCAAAGGTTTAGAGCCATTGTTTTCTCAGCGGAAAAAGACTAATCCCCACTCATGTGCCTTTGCTGTGATTCTGGCGAGAATTATTTTATCCTCCCCTTTTGATGATGCTCTGAAAGCATTTTGGGCATCACATAGCATAAAAATGGATTCACCATCCCCAAAATGGGATATTTTGCCCCCAGCTTGGAGGGACATTTAACAGCATAGGGCTGAGAACTCCCCCCTGTGGCGTCCCAAGTTCAAAAAAAACTGTGAAGTGGGGAAATTCTTTACTCCCCCGAAAAAGGACACTGCAGATCTGTTTTGAGAGATACCTTTTAAACCAGTTCAATATTTACCCCGTGGGGGAAAGCTTACAATTGTTCTAGGATAATTCTCTGTTTTTCAATGTCAAAAGCTGACTTTTAAAGGGCAAGGGAAAAAAAGTTTGCTTCCCGGGGGTTTTGAGTGTGGGAAAAATTTCTCTGCAAAGCAATTTTTGTGTGCTACTCCCCATAAAATCCTACAGTTCCCGTGAGATAATTTACCTTTTTAAACCCGTACCTGAGTTTTGTTCAAAATTTTCCTTTCTAGAACTTTTCATACACATGAGGGTTTAAAGAAAATTTGGGCGGGATTTATCAGGGTTTTTATTTCGGTATAGGGGTGATTAGACCCGCGTGCCCCGGGGCCAGGCAGAATTTCCCTTTTGACCCAAAATTAAACCCGTATGGTTTCAAAAGGGGGGTTACCAGGTACCCGAGCTATAAGACGGAGGGGCACTAAGGTAATTCCATCCTCACCTGGGGCGGGCGCTTTTTTCCCTTTATCAGTGGGATTGGGTTTAGTTCCCACCAGTGATCTCAGCAAAGTCTGAGGGGTCGTATCAGAAAATCCAATCTCAATGCAAATTTGCGTGCAATTTTTGATTTACTAAGGGATCCGGAAAAATTTTTTTTGGAAGTGACTCAAATTTTGACGCTCCGGGCCCCTTGAAATAAAGGGGCATATCTGCTTGGCAAGGGGGGACATGGAACTGCGGGGGGTTAAATTGGTTTTTTCCTGAAATTCGATTTTTTTTTTCCAGACCCCGACCTTGAAATTTTTTATTGTTAATGCTTTGTAGGAAATTCAAAGGTTTTTCATTTGAAAAGAGTTTTTTAAACCCGTAGGGTTTTTTTTAGCCCCTTTAAAAAATTCAATAAAAGGTTTTTTCCCCCGGGTTTTTATCCCCCTTTTAGATATAAAAAAGCTCCTGAAAATCGCCTTTTTTTCCCTAAATAGTAGGGTCACCGCCCCCTTGGTTTTTTGGAGCGTTTGTGAGTTTTTCTGTTTTGAAGGGGTTTTTTTTTGGGCAGACTCAAGGTTTTAGTAAACAGTGGGCCCCTGTTGTCATGTCCAAAGGGAAAAAAATCAAAACCCTTTTTACTTGGGGTAACATTGTACCAATCATAGATTCGTATTTAAAGTGTTTTTTAAGGTAAGTGGGGATAGAAATTTTTACCCTATTTGTTTTTGGGGACTGAGTATTATTCCCAAAAACGATCTCGGTTTTCTATTGCAAAGTGGTCCCTGATTAGCTCTGTTGCAAACTGCTTCTGCGTTTCCAAAGCACAAGATCCCCCTTTATATTCATAATCTAGCCGCCCCCCGCCACGTGAGTTTTCCTTTCTGTTATATATACTTTTCATAGATCTGTTGTTTTACAAAATGTCGGAACCTTCACCATTTTTATTGCATTGACTATCCCAAAGTATTTAAAGGGCTAGCATTTAAAAATTTCCCCTGCATTTTTGTGCCGTGATTCTGAAAAATTGGGGGAGTGAATCAGTCTGAAACTTTTTTAACCTTGCGTATAATTGTTCCCGAGAGAAAAACCCCGAGGCCTTTGAATATGTAAAACTGATACTGCACATTTTTGTCATTAAAATTTTTGCACCAACTTTTGCGGTTGGTGCATTGACATAAATTTAATAGGCCTGTCCCTTCCTGTGGTTTGTTAGTTTGTGGTAGCCTCTAAAATTTTAGGGGCGGTTTTTTATTTTAGTGGCTGATGTGAAGGGCTCTTGTAAACAGAAACGTCAAAATTATTGTTTTTTGGATATAGTAAAGCAAATCATTAAATTTTACGGTTGACACCCGTATATTCCATGAAAGAAAAAGGGAAGTGTTTTTTTTGTCCCCCACACAACCCCCATGTTTTAAAATGTTGGGCAAAATTTTTTGTTTTTAGAAACTCTTTTGTCTGCATATTTTTTTTGTACTGCATTACGTATTTTTTGTTTGTATCTTCTTTTTTTATCTGTTTTCGCGCTTTCCGCATATTGATACTATACGGGATAATCCGTACCCGGGTAGCTTTTCTGAGTTTATTCCCCCCAGATCGGCCGTTTCCAAGCATCTTCGTCAGGTCATTTTTACGGGCCCTGTCGTCACTGTTTTCGATGGGTCCCCCCGTGCGTAATAATAATATCAGAGCCTCATTCGTATTGTCAGCCCCTAACTCATCAGAACGCACGTGCGTTTAAAAATAATATCAGAGACCTCATTCGTATTTTTTAACATCACTTTTAAAATCATCAGAACGCACATTTTCCCCGTCTACACCTCACTTTTGTCGTCGTAAAATAAAAACAGAGACCTCATTCGTATTTTCAACACACTAAAATCCTAACATCATCAGAACGCACATTTTTCCCCGTCTACACGATCATTTTGTTCTCCATTATCATTTTTTTTTAAATTTAGCAATCTCTTGCCCGATGCTTTTTTTTATTTCCCGCAATCTCTTTCCTGATGCTTCTTATTTCCCGGGCCCTGTCCATGGCTTTTTCAAACCCAAAGGTTTCTCCTGTGGCACTTTTTCCCAGGATGGGGGAACCCCCTTTCAGTTTTCGGGGGAAGGGCCCCGTGGGGTTTTTTTACTCCCCGCGGCCCTGGGTGGGTTGGGGTGGCTGGGCGGGCATCGCCACTCCCCGGTCGATTTGGGGACGGTCGGGGCAGGTGGGGGGGGGGGGGGCTCGTGGGGGTTTTTTGGGGGCAGTTTTCGGGCCGGCCGTCACCCCCTTTCCCTCTGCACCTGACGCACCTTTC
This sequence comes from Penaeus monodon, assembly GCF_015228065.2. NCBI lineage: Eukaryota > Metazoa > Arthropoda > Malacostraca > Decapoda > Penaeidae > Penaeus > Penaeus monodon. Next base: position 3,212 of record NW_023658407.1, on the reverse strand, counting down.
CGATGGTGGGGCTTCCCCATTTTTTCGTTTTCCTTTCCCGTCGTTTCCCTTCAGGGCATCCTTTTTCCTGGGGAGCTCCGCACAGGGCGCACACGCGGTTTTCCTCCTGCAATATTTAGCTACAGGGCCTAACCCTTTTCAATTTTTGCAGACTACAACCTCTGAAACACCCCTGTCCCAATGGAGGTCGGCTCTATGTATCTACCCAAAAAATTGGTACTCTGTTTGGGGGCGGCTGTTTTACCGCTCCCTACAATGAGAGGGCCCGTTCCAAAAGGGGTGTCCGTCCTTTGATCCTCCGGGGTTTAAAAAAACCCGGAAATGCAGTGGTTCCCCCGCGGCCCCCCTTTCCCTTTGGAAAAACCCGGTAAACCCGGGAAATTTCCCCCTATTTTTCTTTTTAGGGTGAAATCGTTTTTTGTTCTGCAGAGAGGAAACCCCGCAAAAAAAATGCCAAATTTAAACATCAGGGCCCCAAAAATTGGGTTTTTGTTCTCGTCGTACATAGACGTAACGCGGGGGTTTTCCCCCACCCCAAAAACCCTTTTTGGTTTGGGGTTTATTCCCTTCCCCTTCCCCCCATTTTTTGAGGGCCTTCCCGGAAAAAGGTTAAGTTCCCCTGGGGGCCTTTTCCCCCTTTTTTCGCCGTTTTTTTTTTGGTCCGTTCGGGTTTTTCGGCCCGGGTTTTTACCTTTTTTCCTTTTTCCCGGGGGGAAACCCCGGGGGTTTGCCTTTTGGGGTGTTCCCCCTTTTTTTATTTTTGTTTTTTTTTTTTTCAATTCCCCGGTGGGGGTTTAGGGGTGGTTTTCACTGGCCACTGGGGGAACGAGGGTCCCCCCTTATCCATTGGGGGGCAGTGAAATTGGGTTTCCTCCCTTTTTGGTGAATTAATTCCCCTCCCTTAGGGTTGGGGGGTTAAAGGGGGGGGTTTTTCACCGGCCGGGGGGCATGGACGCCCCCACCCTTCATCCATGGGAACGTAATTTTTCCCGCCGTTTTTTGGGGTTTAATTTTAAACCCCGCACCGGGGGAGGGGGCCCAAACCCCAGGTCAAGTTGTCAAAACCCTTAATCCCCAAATCTCGCCCCAAGGGTCCATGGACGCCCCTTTTTTACCTTGACCAAATTTTTTAATTGTAAAAATTTTTCTAAGCCCTGGGTTTTTTTTAATTCCCCACCAAAACGAAAATTTTGAGTAACCCCACAAGGGGGAATCTGAGTTGGGGGCCCCAAACCCAAAAATTGGAGGGGGGGGGGGTTTTATCCCCGTAAAATCGTCCAGACACAGGAGAAATCCTGATGACGTCCTGCTTTGGTTTTTACTAGGCTTACAACTGTATTATAATAGTGAAACTTGTGAAAGTTGGCGGATAAGCCCGTAGAGTTTTAATAATTTAATTCTACCAAAGACGATAATTCATAACTGAGCTAACCGCGACAGAGGGAATACTGCAGCTGGGGAACTCGCAACCCATGAAGATTTGTCGCAGTTACCTTATTCGGCAAAACAAGTAAAACTGCAGTTAACTACGACACGCCGAAGAAGAGCAATCAGTTTATATCAGTGCCCTTGCTGACTTATTTTCCTTCTAACGTAAAAAATATTTGGTTCCTTAGTGTTGTTTTACCTAACATGTGATAGATTTTTTAAAATTATATTTAAACACTCTAGTAGCTGATGAAGTACCATGATTGACGTTTTTAATAACATGCAACTTCTTTTTGCAACAACATTGGTGGCGATATTGTATCTGAATCTGATCCAGATATATTTTTAGATAATGTGATAGATTAAAAACAATTAAATCCTAAACATTACTCCCCAAACCAGCATTTGAATCTTGATGTTTAGTGTGAAGACATATTCGCTCCTTTATTACAACATACAAAGTTTGCCCAGTAATTTTGACACATTTATTCAACAGTGTATTGAACCTCTTGTCGAAGAATTTGATGTATGAAATTGAGCTCAGTGAAGATAATGAGCATCTATAGAATCTACAACAATACAATGTAATCACCAATAAATGTATATGAAGAATACTTTTTTATTTACAAAAAGAATTTATTTAACTATAACATCTAATGACTGTCTTCGCTGCACCAGTTCCATTCTTCAAAAAATATTATAGTAAGAAATATTTATAGAAAACCAAAAGGTAACATTCATATTTTTTATGGAAACATTAAGCAACATTTTAAACAAACTAAATGATGAAAAAAGCAATGTTACTTGGGTGTAGATATTAATATTGACCTTTTATCACATGAAAGTGACCCTAATGTCAATAATTTCATTGCTTCATTACATTCTCACTCATTCTTCAATTCCATTGACAAACCAACAAGAGTCACATCGATAACATGTATAGACTACATATGGCCTATTAATATTTTAGATGCATGATAAAACGGAATTATTTATAGTAACATCTCTGATCATTTTTCGATATTTACATTTTATAGCTATGCATCAGATAAACAAAACCATTTTATCCAAATATAGAAGAATCAATGCAAATAATCGCGCAGAATTTAATGGACTATCTGTATGATGTTGATTGGCATCTGGTATATTCTGCAAGAGATCCCAATGTTGCTTAGAATAATTTTAATAATATATTTGATGCATGGTTCAACAGAAAATTTTCTTTGGTTGACAACAGAAAATAGAATGGCCACAAACCCTATATAACATCAGAAATCAAAGAGCTAACCAAGTAAAGTAATGTGCTTCAAAGAAAATTTGCGAAGGAGCCTATCACATATAAAAAAAAAATGTTTCATAGAGCTAGAAACAAGGTTACAACTGCAGTTCGAGCTGTTAGATCAAATTATTACAAACATATCCTACAACAACAAGCTAAAAAATGCAAAAAGACATGGTAAATCATTAACATGCTATGTACAGCTAGTAAGACCACCAATGACAGGTTCACAATTGATGGAAGTGAAACTGACGATGTTACTTTAATAGCTAAACAATTCTATTACTATTTTGCTAATAGACGAAAAGATCTTGCAATAAACCTGAACGATAGTCTCTGATTTCTGAGACTATCTTGGCCAAGCCAATGATGACATTTTCTCTATAACTCCTTATACAGAACATGAAATCACAAGAATCAATCAAATGAAAATTAGTTCTGGCTGTGATCATCCCCATTAAAGCAATTAAGTCTGCCACTCATCCTTGCAACCTCGTTCCAACCA
>NW_023658406.1:81756-85212 GCF_015228065.2 Penaeus monodon | reverse complement strand
CAAATTGCCAAGAAAAAATTCGATGGGGAAGGGCCCATTTGATCGTTCCCAAGGCCGCGGTGGCCGAATGGTTAGAGCATCGGACTAAAAGACTGTCACGACGGCAATCTGAGTTCGAGGGTTCGAGTCACCGGCCGGCAGGGTGTTCCAATGGGAAAGGGAATTTAAACCTCGATTGCCTACCTAGCCACTGGGTGGCCAAGCCAGCCCAAGTCAGTGCTGTCCCAAGCCCGGATAAAATAGAGAGAATGTTTACCTAAAAGGCAACACCGGCACTCTCCGTGGAAAGGAATGGGGACCCTACCAGTACTCACTCCAAGAGCATCACAACATAAAAACTACAATTAAGTATCATGCTGTGACCACGGCGGCTCAGACATGAACCTACGTTAAAAGAAGAAGATATATAGACCACTCAATAATTTTTTTTCATATGTGTCATAAATCAGAAAGTACATGTATGTGTCATTCCCAGATTGACTTGTATGACGTTCAAGGAACAGGAAGGATGGAAGGATATTTAAAGAAGATTTGTGCAATATTTAGAGATCAGAAAGAGTGGCAAGAAACCCCCCACCCCATCTGCTCCAGCTGGGCCCTGTTGTGACAATGACGCCAGGTAAGGTTCTGCACTGGTATCTGTTAGGAATTTAAGCTGAAAGGCAAGGTGATGGTCATAAGAAGGGTATTCTTATTTGACCTGCCCTTTATTTTATTTGTTTCCATTATTTCAAAAAAATTACATAAAGTAGACTGCACTACTATATTGCACAAAGAAATATTCTAGCATAATAAGATATATTTAAAGTGAATTTCTTTTATTTCAATTTTGGTTTAAAAACATTGTAGTAGTAGAGATCCTCTGTTGCACAAGATCCAGATAGAAGTACATCAGACAAAAAGGTCGCTACTGTTTTCATCTTGGAGGCATCCCATATATGTGCCGTCTGTGGAATGCCTCCAATTCACACGCAAACACAAAAATTGACGGAAAAAGTACTAATGTGATAAGGCCTGGGGGTTTGGTAAATTTTAGATACCTTTAACAAGCTATTTGATTTTGAAGTCAAACCTGTATTGTTTTGTAAACAAATTTTAGATATTTTTATAGCTATCAAATATTGAATAAAGCCTTCTGTAATGTAAACAATTCCTAATGCAGTTTAGAAAAAAAAAAAATTGTAGAATTTAACAAGCTAAGCCATAGCAGTTGTGTACACAGGCTTCCAGAAATATTTTTAACCCCTTTACTGTGAGTAACCCCCCCCCCAAAAAAAAAAAAAAAAAAAAAAAAAAAGAGAATCCCTACGGGAAAGGAGATAGAATTTGAAAAGGGAAAAAAAAATCTGGGTTACCACTGTGATGCCATATAGGATTTTTAGATTTTGGGAAGCTAAAATTATGTGTTTTATAGTCAGTGTGCAGTTTTGCTTGACAGGTGTTATGTAAGGTAGCAAGAAATGGTGGGCAGATGATTGAATAACATCCTTTGCAGTTTCAGCTTAACATCATATTAAAAAGATACTGTTGGGAGCTAGTGTACATCCTGTTTAATTTTGACTGATTTCCCCCCTAAAAAACCCTCTCTTAACCCTTTGGGACAAGCCAGTGCCCCCACCTCCAGCTGCTCTCCCAAAAAGCAACCCCAAAGCTTCCCTCCGTCCATGCCAGTTATTCTAGGCGAAGATAAGCAGGTCGCGATCAAGGGCTTCCAAAGAGCGAGGGTTTGAAGAGCATGACTCGGGGCAATGGTGGGGGGTGTTTGTTTGTGGATTGATTTAAAACTCCCTTTTTTATATTTTTTTCCCTTTTCTGCTTTTGTTTTATTTATTTTTTTTTTTTTTTCATCACTCTGTTTCCTTTTTGTTTTTCTTGCCTGTTCATTTCTTTCATACTCTTTCCCTCTCTCTTATTGGCTTTATTGCTTTCTCCCCCTTCTGATTCTCATTTTCTCTCTTTAATTCTGTCTGATAATTTACTGCGATCACTTGACCACATCTCACTCTTAATTTTCTCAGTTTTTTGTTTATCAGAGTTTCAGATAGGTCTCTTTTAATATTTATAAAAGTTTTGCATATTTTTGAATTATGTAACTGTTTTGTAATTTCAGGAAAATACCTCATTTTGGCTATTGTGACGAGATCGACATGACTGCTTGGTTGGGACTGCGCAAAAAAGCTGAAAGCCATGGCTGAAGTCCACGGTGTTCGGTTTTTATACATGCCTGTTTTCATAAAAGCAGCTTCCATGGCCCCGTCCCATTTCCGGTGCTCAATGCCCCTGTGGATGAAAAGTGCGAAAATTTACCTATAAAGGGAAGCTCCTGTACTGGACAAGAATTATTACAATAACTTATAGGATTGTAAAAAATTGTATGCACAAATTTGTGTACACACCCATACACTTATTCCAAAACCTCACACATTAAGGTACTTTAATTTACTTACAAATACACATACACTCACAAAAATACACAGACATACACATCTAGCATGTACTCACCTCCCTGCCCACCCAAACACCTGTCAAACTACATATCTGACATTAAATAGAATTCCATTCTCCTCATATAATGTTTGTTGTCTTTTTGGAATACAATGGAAAATTTTCTTGCCCACGGGCTAGCCACAACATTGGAGGGGGCCATGGACACAAGCGATGGCCTAGTCGTACCAAAATAAAGGGGGTTCGGGGGCTCACCCTGCTGGAAGTGCAGCAGAAAAAAACCCGACTGCAGGAGCTAGGGTCACGGGAACCCTCAAGACGCAAGATATCACTGGGGGCCCACATTTACAATCTCCAACATTGGGACAGTGGGTTTTTGGTTTCTGGTTAAATTCAGTTGTTAGTGATTTTTGTTACATTGCTTGTTATATATTGTTTTGTTTAGTGTATATGGTATGTGTTTATTTACTTGTCTTCTTTTTTCCCCTTTTTACTCTGTAATGTTTGTTTTGTTTTTCAAATATAGATGAGCAGATAACAGAGAGTATACTTGATGTTTCAGATTGGGGGGCACATATGCAAAGCCTTTTGATTCTTCCTCCTGAAGTGGCCATTTGGGGCTATGGTAAAATTCAGGGTTTGTGCAAGAAAGTTTTTGTTTTTCAAACTTAGTTTTTTAAATTTTTAAGTGAACCTTTAAAAACAATATGTTGTTATCTATTTGTATTCATTTGGATATTTCATGAAGTATAGTATGTATAGTATGTGGGATTTTTTGAGTTAGATAGACTTGATGTACTGGTGTAGGTATGTCTTATATATTTTCTTTTTTTTTTCAAAATATTTAGTTTTTTGCAAAAGTGAAAAGTGAAATAAGCATTGAACAGTACAGTGGCTGAGGGTGAATATTTAATCCATGATGCTGGGATGGCATGTACATACATGCCATGTCCATGATAGTTTATCAATTCTGCTTACGCATAGATGACTCCACAAGAGCATAGTCACCAA
>NW_023658406.1:46756-76756 GCF_015228065.2 Penaeus monodon | reverse complement strand
AACTCAAGACTATGAAATATTTTCTAATCCTCACAGTGGTCACATGATAGGAAAATAGGCCTCAAAAGGGATATTTTCAAAATTAAGTTGTGGTTAGCCACAATCACAAGTCAGTGATCATTGCTTTACAAATTGAGATTGTCTGGTATGTTTGATTCAGCTTTTTCTTGGTTCGTCCAAATATTGGGGAAAATAGCAATTTTCCAAGTCTTTTACTAAAAAAGGAAAGGAAAAATATTAGTATCAGCAATATCAATTCTCTCTCTCATTTATATATATATTTTTAATATATATATATATATATATATTATATATATATATATTATATATATATTTTATATATATATATATACAAAGATGTAGAAAGGTATGGATGAGAATTTATCTTTATTGTGCAAGAGATGTGTTTGACCTTTTTCAATTATTTGTCAGAAATACTGTGTAAATATAGTCAAACTCTTTTGCATTGAACGTTTATTCTCATTCTTACCTCTTTACGTTTGTCACAGTGAAACTGTTTAGCAATACGGTTAGTATTTTGAAGAAAGGTGTGAAATTTAATATATAGTGACATGTCATTTATAATATTATTGAAGATTTATTTCAGCTTTATTTACATATGATTATTTTTAACAAGGTACATTGAACAATTTTTACAAATTTTATGAAAAAGTTAATTTTAGATTTCAAAAATTAATTATGAGTAATTTGATGTTTATATTTTCAGTGATTTTTTTTTTATGTCTTAATTTTATTTTTCAGAGTAAAGTTGAAATGGGCCAGGATTTGTATATGTTTTTATAAGAAATGTTGTTTAGGTTATCATTTTTTTTTGGTGAACAGGATATAGTAAATACATCAAAACAAGAACTTCAGCAAAAATGTAGGTATTTAAGCAGTTATACAAGAATCCTGACTAGTTGTTAGGTTGATTAAACAGACAGTAACAGGTCAGTATTTCTTACCACATGCCTGTAACATTCATCTTTCAATCTATTCATTGAGCTTTTTCCCCCCTACATGTAAAAGCATATTTTCCCTTGTATTCTTTGTGTTATTGGTGGATGAGTGAAGAGATTAAAAGGGTTTTTTTACCTGTAAATGTGGTTTTGATTATGGGTTTTACCAGATTTTTGGTGCTATGGGACATTGGGTGCTTTAAAAGCCACGAAGAAAAAAAAATTTGAATCAGGATTTTCTTCTTTTATAAAACCTTAGCAAATATTGGTGTTTATTTGGTTCATTGTTTTAGAGACTTGATGTAAACAATGATATGAGGTGGAAAGTTAATATGCAGTTAGGAGTCCGGATCCATTTTTGCCATGTCGGTTAAGCTTTTGTGAGTGTTTTAAGGATGAAAACCCTGTAATGCTTTGATTATTTTTTAAAGGGTTCTAGAAGGGGGGGAGGGGGGTAGAATGGAGATGAGGAGGGAATATGTGACCATGTGGTTTAAAGAAAATTGTTGGAAATTTAAATAAGTGCACAAAAAAGTTGATGCATAACCAGCACCATGCTGTTGATTGGAAATTTTGATATAAAATTTTACAAGTAATAGTGGTCACATTACGATCTCCTGCAGAAGGTGAATATGCCAGTGCTTTAACTTCCCCCTAATGATATGGCTATTCTAAGTTTTTGGGTGGGGACTAATATATATGTGTGTAGGCTTTATGGGTTCATGTGTTGCAGGTAACTGTGTAAATGATTAGTATATGAAAGAAACATTTTTTAAAAAATATATATACATCTATAGTTTGTAGGTCCAAGATTTGTTAGATGAGGGAATACTTTTTACTATCCATCTTTTATACAAAAAAAAAATATGAAAAAATTCAAAAAAAGGGAAAAAACAGTTCAGTTTGACAGGCAAATAAGAATGATCATGAGACTTGATTTAGATGGGCCTTCCTGATGTCAGTTATGCATTTCTTATATAGCAGCCTAGATAAGAGAGAAATATATGAAGAAAATGTGAAGAGAAGAGGAGGAGGGAAACGGGGGAAAAAAAAAAATTGTGTAAGCTCTCTAACAAATTTCCCCTTCTTCCAGGCTGCTGTCCGCACCTTCACCTCCAGCTCAGCTCGCCGAGCTGCCACAGATGTTCACCCTGGCTATGGCCAGATCCGTGGTACCATGAACAAATCCAGGTTAATAAAGGATGAAGTGTTTTTGTTTTCCGATTCTTCAACAGTAGTTAGATTTAATGAAGATTATTTGGTGTACTGACGTAGGAATATATTTTGTGAGAGTATATACATATTTTATTTGTTGTATTTAAATGGAAAGTTTAATTTATCATTGTGCCATTTTTTAAAATTTAATATATATAGGAGGCAAAGATAGAGAGATTGTAGCTAGTATGATTAATGTAAGCACTATTATTTTTATTTTTTCTTATTAGTTTTTTATAACTATATTCTATTAGTTGATATAAATTTTTGTGTTTCTTTAACAACCATTTGATATATATAATATATATATATATATATATATATATATATATATATATATAAAAATAATATATATAATATATATCAGTCTGTTTTATGAAATAATTCCTTCTTTCCTGCGGGTTTGACAAGGGGTAGCCACCCACCTGAAGGGAGGTGTTTTCGACAACCTTCTTTTTGTAAGCACCTGTGTACTCAATGCGTGGGTCTTAGCATGACTCTGGGATTCATATATGATATGAGCTTCCCAAGAAGGCCTAGTAAAGACGCTATAGAAGAATATTTATATCATTTTTCAACAAGGCGGGTGCTGATAATTCGTGTATATATGTGTCTGCCATTAAATTTTATACATAAAAATGTACATGTCAGATCAATAAATTTTAGAAAGGAAACTATTTTTCTTTTCATAACAAATTCTGTATGTATTCAGTACAACTTTCGATTGTTGAAGTCTTTTGTTGTTTTATGGATTAGACTATGTAAATGCCATAATCTTTAGCAATGACTGATAAAACTATTCATTTATTGAAAATTTTTGCCACGTCAATACGTCAGTATCAAGGTCATTAGTGGATGTACAAAATATAGTGAAAGGGTGGGGCTTGGATGTATAACCCCTGGGTAGGTTTTTGGTTCAGTAATGCAATGTTTTTGGATTTCCAAAATGGTCAATAATCAAAACAAATGTACCAGGCATAAACAGTTACACAGCATTATGGTAAAGTATTGTTGTGAAAAGGGTAAATATGAATTAACGTTTTGGATAAGTGAACAGAAGGGGATGAAGAGAAAAAAAAGGGAAAAGAGGGAGAAAAAAAGGACCCTGCAAAATTAGTAGAGGCGGGGGTGAGGCCCCTCCCTTAGGCCTCAGTCTCAATTCCTAAGCTCCCCCCCCCCTTGGAAACAAGCAAGGGAGTGGGTGGGAAGGAACAAAAGGTCCATTTTTTGAAAAATTCTTAAAAAATAGAAAGCCTTGTTTAACACATCTTGTACAAAAAACACATCTGCTTTGGGTGGCTGAGTGCATACAGGTAACTAATATGGTGTTTGACTAGTATAATGCAAATACAAATTAGCTTGAAATTTCTTTAAAAATATAAGTTAAATAACCCTCCCAATCACTTGCTTCTTGTTGTCATGGGGGTGCTTAAGAGATGCAGACTGAGGCCCAATGTGGGGGATCACCCCTCCCTTTGGTTCTCGGCCCTTGCCTCAAGTTTTGCATGGTTTTTTCCTCTTTCCTTTTCCCCTTTTATCCCCTTAACTCCCTTCCCTTCTAACAACCTTTTTTGGTTGGTTAATGGTTAATGGTTAAAAGCAAGAGAAATGTGCTAGACATCTAAGGTCATGTAGCCACTATAGTTAATGTTAGGGAAGGGTGGTTGAGTGATTAGTTGTCTAAGCGGGGCAAAGGAATTGGTGAGTGAAAGGGTTTAGGGTCGGGTGTGGTAAGGAGTTAGTTTAGATGAAGGATATGTATGCGTTTGAGGAAAGAGAATAGGTTGTTGAAGCAGAAAGTGTGGGATTCAAAAGGATGTCTGATGGGTTTGGGGAGGCCGGTGAAGGGAGGATAGGTGGGGGAAAGTAGAGGTAGGGGTTGTTCAAAACGGGGCACGAAAAAGGGATGTGGGGATTGAAAGGGGAACATTAATAAGGAAATAAGGGTGGATCAGATTGTGACATCAGATAGGAGTGTGTTAGACGGGTGGCCAATGCATAATCGGGCGAGAGACGGTCTCCCAACGTCTGTTTTCCGATAAAAGGGAGTTGACCAGGAGGAGATTGATAGTTTTACAGAATGTAATTTTTTAGTGCGGAGGCTTGACCAAAAAGATTGCCATCGATTATACAAGAAGGTCTTAAAGTGTGGGAAATAATCCGTGGCTGGGATACGTGAAAAGCGTGGTTGGTATGATGTGGACATAGAGGCGTGGCGTGCTAGTGTATCTGCCTGTTCATTCCCGGGGGATTCCAACAGGGCTGGGCACCCAGAAAAATTTGATTGTTTTATGGCGTGTGGACAGGTAGAACAACCAGTTCTGGATCTTACAAAAAAGTGGGTTGGTGGTGTGTATTGACTTTATGAGAGTTAATGGATTTACGGGAGTCAGTAAAAATTGTAAAAGGGGAAGAGGAGAGTGAGTATATGTTTTTTAGAGCAAAAAGGAGTGCATACAGTTCTGTAGTAAGGACACTGGATTCAGGAGGAAGGGAGTATTTGATAGTCCGAGTTGGGAAGATTCCTGCAAAAGCAGCACAGGAGGTGGATTTGGAGCCACAGTATATACGTGAATACTAGAGGAATGATTGGAGACATGGTCAAGGACATGTGGAGGAAGGACAGTGGAGGGATATTTGATTTTGGTGGGTCGGGAAAACAGAAGAGCAAATAGGGGGGTGGAGGTATAAGCCATGGAGGGATGGAATGGACAGAGAACGGGAGGGGTTTGGAAATGGGGAAAGGGGAATGGGAGAGGAGGGTATCCATGCGAGTGGAGAAAGGAGTAGGTAACGTGGAGATGAAGCTAAGGTAAGAAGTAGGGGTTGTGGGATAGTTAGTTTAGTGAGGGAAAATTGGTGGAATCGAAATAGCATCGGAGAGAGAGAAGGGCACGAGTCGAGATAGAGATGGTATGCCTGATTCAGTGTACAGGCTCTCAACTGGGGAGGAGCGAAAGGCACCTATGCTAAGCGAAGACCACAGTGATGGATTGTATCAAGATGGGCAAGGAGAGAAGTTGAGGCAGAGGAGTAGATATGGCTCCATAATCAAGAGTGGAGAGGATCAAAGTAACATGAAGATGAAGGAGATTTTTCCCAAATCTGAGCCCCATGATATATGGGATAGAGTTTTAAGATTCGAAGACGGCGGAGAGCTTTTCTTTAATGTGTAGATATGGTCTCGCCAGGACAGTTTGGAGTCAAAAATGACCCCTAGGAATTTGCCAGAGGAAACGGAATTGGAGTGGTGTGCCATATAAGAGTGGGGGTAGGGGACCTACACGTGAGCGAGAGAAAAGAATGGAGAAAGATTTAGAGGGAGAGAAGCGGAATCCATGGTTTTTGGCCCAGGAAGATTCTGATGATATTGCATATTGAAGAAATTGGTTGATATTTTGTATTGATTTGTCAGAGGCATAGATGGTTAAATCATCAACATATAGTGATGACCGGGTCCCGGTGGTATAACTGAGACAATATCATTAAAAAGCAAGAAGGAATAAAGTGGTACTGAGCACACTGCCTTGTGGGACACCTTCGATTTGGGAAAGAAAGATGATGTGGCAGAGGCGATTTTGACCTGGAAAGTGTGTTGGGAGAGGAAGGACTTTATGAAGACACCCAGTTTCCACGTATGCCTAGAGAGGACAATTGTTTGGGGAATATGGTACCGCCATGTCGTATCATATGCTTTTTCTAGATAAAAAAAAATAGCTAGTACGGATTCATAGCGTGCAAATGCAGATGTAAAATATGTCTCAAAATGAGCAAGGGGGTCAGCTGAGCTTCTGGCACGGCGAAACCGAATGGGAAGGAGAGAGAAGATTGTGAGATTTAAGACACCACATTAAGCGGGAAATTCACTATTCGCTCTAATAGTTTGCACAAGCAGCTAGTTAGTGCGATGGGGCGATAGTTTGGGAAGGGTACCCAATTTATGGGTTTCAGGAAGGGAAGGATAAGAGCTTCTCGCCAATTAGAAGGGAAATTTCCTGATGTCCATATGGGTTGTAAATTTTTAATAGGAAGGATAAGGAGGAAGATGGGGGTTGCCCGGGGATACGGTAGTGAATACCGTCAGGGCCTTCATGAGTGTTACGGCACGATTGTAGGGCAGTAATGAGTTCAGAGGGAAAAAATGGGGCATTATAGGACTCAGCAGAGGATGGGGTGAAGGTAATTGGGTACGTTCTCTGGTGGTCTTAATAGAAGAGAAGTGTGGGGAAAGGTGAGAACCACTACTGACCTGGCTGAAATAATCACCCAGTCATTAGCGACTTGGAGAGGATCAGAAATGGGGTATTTTGAATATGGAGGGCAGGGCAGGATGGGGGGATGTTTGCCTGATAGTTTATGAATTCGGCACCAAACATTTGAGATAGATGTAGAGGATGTAATTTATGAAACATAATTTCGCCATCTATTTGTTTTTCTATTCCGGATTGTACGACTAAGATATGCAGATGCTCTTTTAAAGGAGATAAGGGCTGATAGTTGATTTGGAGTACCTCTCTTGTAGCGGTAACGTTCCAGGCTGCACGTTTAAGCGAAGTGCTTTAGTGCAATCAGAATTCCACCATGGAACACATTTGGAGGTATATGGTCTTGAGGTTCGAGGGATAGCTGTATGTGCAGTCTTAAGACATGTATTGTATCATTTCTGAAATGGAGGTGAGGGGGGATGGAGGGGTATGAATAGCAGAGAGTGAAGTGAAAGTATGCCAGTCGGCTCTATCAAAGCACCAGCGTGGGGGGGTTAGGGAGTGGTACGTATGAAGTAGGAGACAGGAGAAACTGGAAAGTGGTCACTATAGGGGAAAATGGTCTAAGACTGACCAGTGGAAATCTAAATGAAAAGAAGGGAACATAGAGAGAGGTCAATGCATGAAAAAAATTGCGTGCGTGTATCAAAGTGTGTGGGCGATTGAATTTAGAATAGTAAGGTCAGCTGTGGAGAGGAAGCGCTCTAGAGATTGGCCTCGGGAGTTTGTGACAGAATTACCCCATAGAGTGTGGTGGCAGTTAAAATCACCAACTATGAGGGAAAAGGGGGTTTAAGTTGGGGAAAATTTGATTTTCAAAAGCAACAAAGTCAATGGGTGGGAAGGGGGGAAGTAGACTGAAATCACGTGACCAACGAGAAGGAAGATACGGATAACTGTGCAAGGGACATTGGTTTGAAAGGGAGGTGTGACATAGGTGTTTTCTGATTGATAAGTATGGATGAGAATAAAGGGAATGTGGGAAGAGACAAAATGATAATTGGGGATTGGTATTGGGCAACCTTTATTTTATGCTAGCCCCATCTCTATTCTTTCACTACCACACTACCCTCCTAGTACTGTTCAACTTGTACCTTTACCCTAATCATTAACTTATTCCTAATCCTTTTCGCTACTGTACTCTACCATAGCGCCATATGCCCTTTGATGTCATATAGCAAATTCCTTTCCTGTGGGTTTTACCCCCAAGCCTTATGCTATCCCTATATTTGAATACACCACTAATGACCTTAGATGTTGATATGGCTGAAAATTTTCAGTAAATAGATAAATAAAATGCATCAAAAAAAAAAAAAAAAAAATTCGATCCTCTGTTTACATATAAAGGCAAAGGAAACATCTGGACATGCATATAGAAAAAGCAATATGAGCAAATAAACTACAAATGCTTTTTGGTTTCTTATTTGCCTCGATTTGTGCAAATGGAAAGCAACTGCTTCCCTCGGTAGAAATGTTCATATTGAACCAAAGACCTGGCAAATGCCATGGTCTTGGTGGGGGTGGTAGTAAAACCCTTTCTATTTATTGTATATAGAAGTACTTTGATTTGATCTTGATTTCTTATGAGTGTCCTCCCTGAACTCCTCTGCATTTTTAGAAGGGAAATATTGGTACTATATTTTGTTTTTTAACTCATTTTATAAGTTTATGCAGGTTTTTGGTGTCATGAAGTGCCAGTAGAATACACTGTGACACCAATGGTTTGGGATCATAATTCCATTTATGTTAGTTGCTGCTGAGTGATCCCATATTCTGTTCTGGCTCCATTTTTTAGACTCCATATATTGTCCTAGACATTCTGTAGCTCCACCTACCAATCACGTAAATCAGCTAGACCATGCCCCACCCTCTACCCAAAATAAGAAAGTATCATTGGCAGAGTCTACCCAGTTTCCCCTCTGTGGTCCTACCCTTGTCCTCCATAACCCCCCATCCTTTACTTCACCCTTACCCTCCACCAGGGATGGGAGTATTTGCCTTAGTTTACCCTGAAAAAAACTTTAGGCTTCATCGATTTTTTGTGTGCGTGTGCGTGCGTGCGTGCGAGAGAGAGAGAGAGAGAGAGAAAAGAGAGAGAGAGGGGAGAGAAGAGAGAGAGAGAGAGAGAGAGAGAGAGAGAGAAGAGAGGGGGGGGGACTGTATCAGATAAGACTCTCAGGACGACACATTCAAAGTTATCGCTTTTGGGCTAGTGCCTGAAAAAAGCAAAGTGCCTCTTTTAAACCATACAGAGCAAAAGGTTTAGAAGAAAACAAAGCAGGGAAATATAAGCTGTTAATAAATAAGAACCACAGTAAAGTATGTGTGAGGTCTCACAAGACCCATATTAATTAACAAGGAGTGAGGGTTGCGGGAGCTGAATGAAACATGTGCTGACCTGGCAATGCCAAGTAGTGGTGTTTATTTTCAATAGTTACACAAAAAACATATATGGAAAATAAGTACTCTGATAGTTTAAAATTATATGAAAGATATATTGCACCAATGCACATTTAGAAAACTTACTCTCTAGTCAACAAAAATATAGATATTTCATTCAGAAATAACAAAAGAACTGTGGGTAAACACTGAAAATGTAGTGTTTTGAGCATCAAATCCTGAGAGAGAAAAATAAGACATTTTTCTTCAGAGTTTGCACTTAAAAACTCACACATAATACTGAATTCGCTCTTTCTGCATGGCACCATCGATTATAGGAAGTAGATTTTAAAAGTTCTCTTCATGAGGCAAATGGTTTTCATTGTTTTCCCGAAAATGATGGTCTAATATTTTCTCTGAAGTAGACTCTCATACTTTCTTAGAATCTTCATACAGAGTACTATACATTTCAAGATCATGCAACTTCTGACTGGGGCCCCAACACTCCTACTGATTTTATCCTTACCCGGGAATACTTTGTAACACCACTAATGGTCTTCTCTGACAAGCACCTCTCTTACATTTTAATTTTGCACAAAGCCCCTTCACAACAGGTGACAAGTTTCTTATATTTACTGCTCCATAATCCCTAAACTTATCAAGCTGCTGCTGGGGAACACTTACACGGACAATTAAATCCTTTCCTGAAACATATGAAGGTTGGTCGCTAACCTCAAGTTGGAGTCCAGCATTATGCCCAATAAGAGAGTGAAGGAGTCAAAGGATTTGAAACATCAGGTTTATCTTCAACAAAGGCTAAAGGTCTAGAATTTATACAAGCCTCAGCTTCTCAGAGTGGTCTCAAGCTCACTTCCTGACAGACATTTAACACCTATTGTTTTCCTCAAAGCAGACTTAACATCATCATCAAACACTCCCGCCAACCTCCCCAGTATGGAGAACGGGGAACAATGAATTTCCACTGAGGAGTTAGTGGACCATATTCTTGCTGAAGTCAACGAGCCACCCAAAAAGGTTTTAGTATCATCTGAGTAAAAAACAGAAGAAATGCCTCTTCCTCCTGTACATCTATGTATAGCAAGCATGCAATCACAGAGAGATAAGGAATCAGTAAGTTCAAGGTGAACTGCTCTTACTACTGCACATGTAAACAACAAAATGTACAATATCTTGGAAGGCAATTCAACACAAAAAAGGATCAGTGTAATCAAGACCTGTCATAGTAAAGAGAGGAGCAATCTTAACTCTTAATACTGGTAGAGGTGCAGCAGGGTGACTACAAGCCCTGGAATCATACCCCTGTACTTAACACACTCACTACAAAAAAGTTTTAGTAATTTGTCTGACTTTACTATTAGTAGTGCTTTTTAATGTTGATGGATGGTGGATACTCAGCATGCTTTAGGGAAAAAAAGGCTAAAATTAAACCAAGAGCATAGCAACATGACCTGAAGGTTTCTTTCAAAACTTAAATCTGCATTCTCCAAACGTTCTTTAATTCAACAGGCCTTCATTATTACATAGGGATCTAGTCCACACACAGGAGAACTCCTTGCAGGAGCTTACCTTTTCTCAAGTCTGCAATTCCTGAGCAAAATTTTCTTTCTCTACACAGGAAAAACAATTTGGTTGTGGCCAACTCACCAGAAGACAAGGGACCTGATATTTTCACAGAAAGAGGTAGGGCATATTTATAAATCTCATAACATGATAAGATTTATCAATATGATCCATATGCAGGAGGGTCACAGATACACAAGAAATGTTTTTTTCACTGTAACTTTCTTCTACAGGCAACTCTAGTTTTTTTTTTTTATCACATATGGTTAAAGGTTCAGACAACCAAGGGCCATTTATCCATAAACCAGATTTTACAAGTGGGTCAGTTAACTCCCTTCTAGGAACAAAATCTGCAGGATTTTCCTTCCCTGGACAATGGTACCAGTGGCATGGGGAGGTTAGACTCTGAATTTCAACAACTCTATTGACACAAAAAACTTTCCATCACCAAGGATTACCTTTTATCCATGCAAGGCAACCTCTGAGTCTGTCCAACAGTGATAAGCTACAGTCTTATCAAGATAGAGTGCAGACTTCACAAAATCTAAGAGCCTAGCATAAAGCAATGCACCTGGGTAATGTAACCCTTTTTTTGGTGCTGCTACCCTTCACCTTGCTACTACAAATGACACCTGTTATGTTCCATCCACAAAGGGAACTCTCAAAATCACACAAGCTCCATACCCTTTCTCCGAAGCATCACCAAAGGCATGAAGTTCTAAACCAGACAACCCTCTCCAAGAAATTTCTGGAAAACAGAAATGATTAATCTTCCAGTATATCAGAGCTGCATATGACCTTTCACCACAATACTTTACTATAGTGTTATATGACCTTTGGTGTCTAGCACATTTGTTTTAACCATTAACCATTCTGAGATGCAATACTCTTAACACAATGCTTGTTTTGCACTTTTTAGGTAGTACTTCATCCTAATCAAGCATAATGACAAAGGGACTAAACAAACCAAGTGGGTCAAAAAGCTTGGTTATGTGATTAAAAACTGCTCTTTTTAGCAACATCAATTGTATCTCCAAATCTAAATCAAAACCCTTTAAACAACAAACTGGTCTATTTAAAGGGTAAACCACTTCATTTTCCTCACCATGATCATATTGTCATTAAACATTATAGTCAATAATTTACCCTTTGAATGTCATTTAGAAAGAGAAAACCCTGCTAAAGCTAAAATACTCTGAGTTCTTTAAACTTATTGCAAGCTTCTTTTGCACTGTCCTCCTCTGACAGCCAATCATCCACATAAAGGTTTTCTTTTAATTCTTCTATGATTCTGTATTTTGAAAAGATTTTAAGTAATATTTAATAGTTGTATATAGCAAGAATAGGTTACTTGTATTACCAAAGGGAAAAATGAACAAACCTCATAATTCTAATGGAGTCTTTGCATTTCCATAGAATGCGATAAACATCTCGGGGTTTTTGCCGAGCTCAAATCTGCAAGAATGCCTTTGTAATTCAAAAAGTCAATGCAACCATCCACCTTCTGAAACGAATTGATACTTTCACAAGACTGGATTTAAGTGAAGACCAGACTCAAGACAATGATATAAAGAAATGCCATTGTAACTAGCTGCAGAAGCATCAAAAACTGGTCTAAACTTTGTTGAAGAAAATACTTTCTTTGACAACTTCATGAAGAGGCATATAATAAGTGGGTTGAGAACTTCCTTCAATTATTCCCTCTCTTCAAAACAGTAAACACATCAGAATATTGTTTTTAAGCAGTGGGTCTTTATCTTATCATTATTCTAAATTTTTTCTTACAGCCATCCAATTCGAGGTAAGCCTACTTCATAAGTCCCTCATCAAACATAACATTTGCTGCAAAACAGGATTGAGGTAAATGGGCTAGGAACAGTTTCCTTTGGGTTTTTCCAACAGATTTTAAATCCGAAATCCAAGTAAATCAGAATCTGTAACATTTCCTGTGCACAACATTTGGGTAGACCCAAAAATTTTTAGTTAGAAGAATCCACCATGAGGCAAATAAAAACCCAAAAAAGTACAGACTTTTGGCCTATTAGTCCATTCCCCAGATGTGGCTTTTTATCAGGATCCATTAATCCCAAAAAAGCATCCAAACACACAAGTATATCTATATCACAGTGGCTATTATTCTTGTAATCATCAGCAAGTCGAAAGTCGAAAAGGCATCAACCATATTACTGGAAATACAGAATCTAGTTAATGGTGCACACAGTACTTTGGGATCTTAATGCCATTACATGTTTTTCACCTTGTAAAACTTACTAATTTTAAGTCTTAGATATTACTCGGTTTACCTGGAGGAGGGCTTGCTACCAACACGATTCATTCTGAGATTTTCTGAAGAATTATTACTAACCTTCATCATATCCATTTCCACAGCTTTACCCGTGTTGATTTCACCCCCCTTTTATCCAGACAGAAGAGAATTATGATTTCCATTACACTTAGAACACTAGATTTAACAACTACTAGTATTATGCCCATACTTTAAGGGCACTTACTTACCTGAAGACATAAACGGGCAGCTTTGATTTTTCCTTCACGTTCCTTTGACGAGTTTCTGAATATCCCCACACTTCTCAGATTGCGTTTCCTGCTGCAGTAAAAGCGCGATTTACACGGTCTTCCTGCAAATGATAATTGAAGAGCTGATGCAGTTGGCACTCTCCTTTTCTCGAGTTTTCACAAAATGCAACTCTGTCTTTCCCAGCACGATATCCTAGGATTATTTTTTTTTTTTATGGATATCTCAATTCTCTCAGTTTCTCTCTGAAGAAAACTCCAGCTGCCAACTAACGTTACTTTCGTGGCCCGAGCCCTCCCTGTGTGTGTTTTTGTATGTATGCATGTATATAGGTAAAGTGTATGTGGTGTGTGTGTTTGTGTGTGGTGTGTGTGTGTGTTGTGTGTGTGTGTGTGTGTGTGTGTGTGTGTGTGTGTGTGTGTGGTGTGTGTGTGTTGGGTTGTGTGTGTGTGTGC
Organism: Penaeus monodon; assembly: GCF_015228065.2. NCBI lineage: Eukaryota > Metazoa > Arthropoda > Malacostraca > Decapoda > Penaeidae > Penaeus > Penaeus monodon. The sequence goes on along the minus strand of NW_023658406.1, from coordinate 63,369 downwards.
GTGTGCGTGTGCGTGTGCGTGTGCGTGTGCGTGTGCGTGTGTGTGTGTGTGTGTGGTGTGTGCGTGTGTGTGTGTGTGTGTATAAAGATATATACATATATATATATGCATATATGTATATATATACGTATATATATATACATATATATATATATATTATATATATATATATATATGCATTTTTTTTTTACGGTGGGTTCATGTTTGAGCCGCCGTGGTCACAGCATGATACTTGATTGTACTTTCATGTTGTGATGCTCTTGGAGTGAGTACGGGGTAGAGTCCCAGTCCTTTCCACGGAGAGTGCCGGTGTTACGATATATATACATATATGTGTATATATATACTGATATATATTATATATATATATATATATATATATATATATAAAATATATATATGCATATATGTATATATATATATATATATATACATATATGCATATATAATATATATATATATATATATATATATATATATATATATATATCTGTATATATATACACATATATGTATATATATAGTAACACCGGCACTCTCCGTGGAAAGGAACTGGGGGACTCTACCACGTACTCACTCCAAGAGCATCACAACATGAAAACTACAATCAAGTATCATGCTGTGACCACGGCGGCTCAAACATGAACCTACCGTAAAAAAAAAAATGCATATATTATATATATATATATATATATATATATATATATGTATATATATATACGTATATATATACATATATGCATATATATATATGTATATATCTTTATACACACACACACACACACGCACACACACACACACACAACACACACGCACACGCACACGCCACACGCACACGCACACGCACACGCACACACACACACCACACACACACACACACACACACACACACACCACACACACACATAACACGTTACCTATATACATGCATACATACAAAAACACACACAGGGAGGGCTCTGGCCACGAAAGTAACGTTAGTTGGCAGCTGGAGTTTTTCAGAGAGAAACTGAGAGAATTGAGATATCCATGAAAAAAAAAAATAATCTAGGATATCGTGCTGGGAAAGACAGAGTTGCATTTTGTGAAAACTCGGAGAAAAGGGAGAGTGCCAACTGCATCAGCTCTTCAATTATCATTTGCAGGAAGACGTGTAAATCGCGCTTTTACTGCAGCAGGAAACGCAAGTCTGAGAAGTGTCGGGATATTCAGAAACTCGTCAAAGGAACGTGAAGGAAAAATCAAAGCTGCCCGTTTATGTCTTCAGGTAAGTAAGTGTCTTAAAGTATGGGCATAATACTAGGTAGTGTTAAATCTAGTGTTCTAAGTGTAATGGAAATCATAATTCTCTTCTGTCTGGATCAAAGGGGGTGAAATAAACACAGGTAAAGCTGTGGAAATGGATATGAGTGAAGGTTAGTAATAATTCTTCAGAAAAATCTCAGAATGAATCGTGTTGGTAGCAAGTCTCCTCCAGGTAAAAAACCGGAGTAATATCTAAGACTTGAAATTAGTAAGTTTACAAGGTGAAAAACATGTAATGGCATTAGAGATCCAAAGTACTGTGCACCATTAACTAGATTCTGTATTTCCAGTAATATGGTTGATGCCTTTTCCGACTTTCGACTTGCTGATGATTACAAGAATAATAGCCACTGTGATAAGATATACTTGTGTGTTTGGATGCTTTTGGGGATAATGGATCCTGATATAAAGCACATCTGGGGAATGGACTAATAGGCCAAAAGTCTGTACTTGGTTGGGTTTTTATTTTGCCTCATGGATGGATTCTTCTAAACTAGAAATTTGGGTCTACCCAAATGTTGTGCACAGGAAATGTTACAGATCTGATTTACTTGGATTTCGGGATTTAGAATCTGTTGGAATAACCCAAAAGGAAAACTGTTCCTAGCCCATTTACCTCAGATCCTGTTTTGCAGCAAATGTTATGTTTGATGAGGGACTTATGAAGTAGGCTTACCTCGGAAGTTGGATGGCTGTAAGAAGAAATTTAGAAATAATGAGTAGATAAAGACCACTGCTTAAAAAACAATATTCTGATGTGTTTACTGGTTTGAAGAAGAGGGAATAATTGAAGGAAGTTCTCAACCCACTTATTATATGCCTCTTCATGAAGTTGTCAAGAAAGTAGTTCTTCAACTAAGTTTAGACCAGTTTTGATGCTTCTGCAGCTAGTTACAATGGCATTTCTTTATCATTGTCTTGAGTTGGTCCTTCACTTAATCCAGATCTTGTGAAAGTATCAATTCGTTTCAGAAGGTGGATGGTTGCATTGACTGTTGATATTACAAAGGCATTCTTGCAGATTTGAGCTCGCAAGAAGCCGAGATGTTTATCGCATTTATGGAAATGCAAAGACTCATTAGAATTATGAGGTTTTTTTTCATGTTCCCTTTGGTAATACAAGTAACCTATTCTTGCTATATACAACTATTAAATATTACTTACAATCTTTTCATAATACAGAAGTCATTAGAAGAATTAAAAGAAAAACCTTTATGTGGATGAGGGCTGTCAGAGGAGGACAGTGCAGAAGAAGCTTGCAATAAGTTTAAAGAACATCAGAGTATTTTAGCTTTAGCAGGGTTTTCTCTTTCTAAATGACATTCAAATGGTAAATTATTGATATAATGTTAAATGGACAATATTGATCATGGTGAGGAAAATGAAGTGGTTATCCTTAATAGACCAGTTTGTTGTTTGAAGGTTTTGATTTAGATGTGGAGATACAATTGATGTTGCTACAAAGAGCAGTTTTTAATCACATAACCAAGCTTTTTGACCCACTTGGTTTGATTAGTCCCTTTGTCATGTATGCTTGATTAGGAGAAAGTACTACCTAAAAAGTTGCAAAACAAGCATTGTGTTAAGAGTATTGCATCTCAGAATGGTTAATGGTTAAAACAAATGTGCTAGACACCAAAGGTCATATAACACTATAGTAAAGTATTGTGGTGAAAGGTCATATGCAGCTCTGATATACTGGAAGATTAATCATTTCTGTTTTCCAGAAATTTCTTGGAGAGGGTTGTCTGGTTTAGAACTTCATGCCTTTGGTGATGCTTCGGAGAAAGGGTATGGAGCTTGTGTGATTTTGAGAGTTCCCTTTGTGGATGGAACATAACAGGTGTCATTTGTAGTAGCAAGGTGAAGGGTAGCAGCACAAAAAAAAGGGTTACATTACCCAGAGTTGCTTAGTGCATTGCTTTATGCTAGGCTCTTAGATTTTGTGAAGTCTGCACTCTATCTTGATAAGACTGTAGCTTATCACTGTTGGACAGACTCAGAGGTTGCACTTGCATGGATAAAGGGTAATCCTTGGTGATGGAAAGTGTTTGTGTCAAATAGAGTTGTTGAAATCAGAGTCTAACTCCCATGCCACTGGTACCATTGTCCAGGGAAGGAAAATCCTGCAGATTTTGTTCCTAGAAGGGAGTTAACTGACCCACTTGTAAAATCTGGTTTATGGATAAATGGCCCTTGGTTGTCTGAACCTTTAACCGTATGTGATAAAAAAAAAAAAAACTAGAGTTGCCTATAGAAGAAAGTTACAGTGAAAAGAACATTTCTTGTGTATCTGTGACCACTCCTGCATATGGAGTCATATTGATAAATCTTATCATGGTTATGAGATTTATAAATAATGCCCTACCTCATTCTGTGAAAATATCAGGTCCCTTGTCTTCTGGTGAGTTGGCCACAACCAAATTGTTTTCCTGTGTAGAGAAAGAGAATTTTGCTCAGGAAATTGCAGACTTGAGAAAAGGTAAAGCTCCTGCAAGGAGTTCTCCTGTGTGTGGACTAGATCCCTATGTAGATAATGAAGGCCTGTTGAGAATTAAAGAACGTTTGGAGAATGCAGATTTAAGTTTTGAAAGCAACCTTCAGGTCATGTTGCTATGCTCTTGGTTTAATTTTAGCCTATTTTTCTGAAGCATGCTGAAGTATCCACCATCCATCAACATTAAGAAGCAACTACTAGATAGTGAGAGTCAGACAAATTACTAAAACTGTTTGTAGTGAGTGTGTTAAGTACAGGGGGTATGATTCCAGGGCTTGTAGTCACCCTGCTGCACCTCTACCAGTATTAAGAGTTAAGATTGCTCCTCTCTTTACTATGACAGGTCTTGATTACACTGATCCTTTTTTGTGTTGAATTGCCTTCCAAGATATTGTACATTTTGTTGTTTACATGTGCAGTAGTAAGAGCAGTTCACCTTGAACTTACTGATTCCTTATCTCTCTGTGATTGCATGCTTGCTATACATAGATGTACAGGAGGAAGAGGCATTCCTTGTTTTTTACCCAGATGATACTAAAACCTTTTTGGGTGGCTCGTTGACTTCAGCAAGAATATGGTCCACTAACTCCTCAGTGGAAATTCATTGTTCCCCGTTCTCCATACTGGGGAGGTTGGCGGGAGTGTTTGATGATAATGTTAAGACTGCTTTGAGGAAAACAGTAGGTGTTAAATGTCTGTCAGGAAGTGAGCTTGAGATCACTCTGTGAGAAATTGAGGCTTGTATAAATTCTAGACCTTTAGCCTTTGTGAAGATAAACCTGATGTTTCAAATCCTTGACTCCTTCACTCTCTTATTGGGCATAATGCTGGACTCCAACTTGAGATTAGCGACCAACCTTCATATGTTTCAGGAAAGGATTTAATTGTCCGAGTAAGTGTTCGGCAGCGGCAACTTGATAAGTTTAGGAAATTATGGAGCAGTGAATATCTAAGAAACTTGTCACCTGTTGTGAAGGGCTTTGTGCAAAATTATAATGTAAAGAGAGGTGCTTGTCAGAGAAGACCATTAGGTGGTGTTACAGAAGTATTCCCAGGTAAGGATAAAATCAGTAGGAGTGTTAGGGTCCAGTGCAGAAGTTGCATGATCTTGAAATGTATAGTACTCTATGAAGATTCTAAAGAGAGTATGAGAGTCTACTTCAGAAGAAAATATTAGACCATCAGTTTCTGGACACAATGAAAACAGTGCCTCATGAAGAGAACATTTTAAAATCTACTTCCTATAATCGATGGTGCCTTTGCAGTAAGAGCGAAGTCAGTATTATGTGTGAGTTTATAAGTGCAAACTCTGAAGAGAAATGTCATATTTTTCTCTCTCAGGATTTGATGCTCAAAACACTACATTTTCAGTGTTTACCCTCAGTTCTTTTGTTAGTTCTGAATGAAATATCTATATTTTTGTTGAATAGAGAGTAAGTTTTCTAAATGTGCATTAGTGCAATATATCTCATATAATTTTAAACTATCAGAGTACTTATTTTCCATATATATTTTTTGTGTAACTATTGAAAATAAACACCACTACATGGCATTGCCAGGTCAGCACGTTTCATTCAACTCCTGCAACCCTCACTCCTTGTTAATTAATATGGGTCTTGTGAGACCTCACACATACTTTACTGTGGTTCTTATTTATTAACAGCTTACATTTCCCTGCTTTGTTTTCTTCTTAAACCTTTTGCTCTGTATGGTTTAAAAGAGGCACTTTGCTTGTGTACAAGGCACTGGCCCATATGCGATAACTTTGAATGTGATGTCCTGAGAGTCTTATCTGATACAGTCCCCCCCCCCTCTCTCTCTCTCTCTCTCTCTCTCTCTCTCTCTCTCTCTCTCTCTCTCTCTCTCTCTCTCTCTCTCTCTCTCTCTCTCTGCACGCACGCACGCACACGCACACAAAAAATTCGATGAAGCCTCAAGTTCTTTTCATGGTAAACTAAGGCAAATACTCCCATCCCTGGTGGAGGGGTAAGGGGTGAAGTAAAGGATAGGGGGTTATGGAGGACAAGGGTAGGACCACAGAGGGGGAAACTGAGGTAGACTCTGCCAATGATACTTTCTTATTTGGGTAGAGGGTGGGGCATGGTCTAGCTGATTTACGTGATTGGTGGGTGGAGCTACAGAATGTCTAGGACAATATATGGAGTCTAAAAAATAGAGCCAGAACAGAATACGGGATCACTCAGCAGCAACTAACATAAAATGGAATTATGATGCCAACATTGGTGTCACAGTGTATTCTACTGGCACTTCATGACACCAAAAACCTGCATCAACTTATAAAATGAGTTAATAAACAAAATATAGTACCAATATTTCTTCTAAAAATGCAGAGGAGTTCAGGGAGGACACTCATAAGAAATCAAAGATCAAATCAAAGTACTTCTATATACAATAAATAGTAAGGTTTACTACCATCCCCACCAAGACCATGGCATTTGCCAGGTCTTTGGTTTCAATATGAACATTTCTACCGAGGGAAGCAGTTGCTTTCCATTTGCACAAATCGAGGCAAATAAGAAACCGAAAAGCATTTGTAGTTTATTTGCTCATATTGCTTTTCTATATGCATGTCCAGATGTTCCTTTGCCTTTATATGTAAACAGAGGGATCGTAACTTTTTTTTTTTTTTTTTGATGCATTTTATTTATCTATTTACTGAAAATTTTCAGCCATATCAACATCTAAGGTCATTAGTGGTGTATTCAAATATAGGGATAGCATAAGGCTTGGGGGTAAAACCCACAGGTAAGGAAGTGCTACATGACATCAAAGGTCATATGGCGCTATGGTAGAGTACAGTAGCGAAAAGGGTTAAGAATAAGTTAATGATTAGGGTAAAGTTACAGGTTGAACAGTACTAGGAGGGTAGTGTGGTAGTGAAAAGAATAGAGATGGGGCATAGCATAAAATAAAGGTTGTCAATACCAATCCCCAATTATCATTTTGTCTCTTCCCCACATTCCCTTTATGTCTCATCCATACTTATCAATCAGAAAACACCTTATGTCACACCTCCCTTTCAAACCAATGTCCCTTGCACAGTTATCCGTATCTTCCTTCATCGTTGGATCACAGTGATTTCAGTCTACTTCTCCCCTTCCCACCCATTGACTTTTGTTGCTTTTGAAAATCTAATTTCCCAACTTCAACACCTTCCTCATAGTTGGTGATTTTAACTGCCACCACACTCTATGGGGTGATTCTGTCACAAACTCCCGAGGCCAATCTCTAGAGCGCTTCCTCTCCACAGCTGACCTTACTATTCTAAATTCAGATCGCCCCACACACTTTGATACACGCACGCAATTTTTTTCATGCATTGACCTCTCTCTATGTTCCCCTTCTTTTCATTTAGATTTCCACTGGTCAGTCTTAGACCACTTTCCCTATAGTGACCACTTTCCAGTTCTCCTGTCTCCTACTTCATACGTACCACTCCCTAACTCCCCACGCTGGTGCTTTGATAGAGCCGACTGGCATACTTTCACTTCACTCTCTGCTATTCATACCCCTCCATCCTCCCTCACCTCCATTTCAGAAATGATACAAATACATGTCTTAAGAGCTGCACATACAGCTATCCCTCGAACCTCAAGACCATATACCTCCAAATGTGTTCCATGGTTGGAATTTGATTGCACTAAAGCACTTCGCTTAAAACGTGCAGCCTGGAACAGTTACCGCTACCAGAGAGGTACTCCAAATCAACTATCAGCCCTTATCTCCTTTAAAAAGAGCATCTGCCTATCTTCGTCGTACAATCCGGAATAGTAAAAACAAATAGCTGGCGAAATTATGTTTCATCAATTACATCCTCTACATCTATCTCAAATGTTTGGTGCCGAATCATAAACTATCAGGCAAACATACCCCATCCTGCCCCTGTCCTCCATATTCGAAATACCCTCATTTCTGATCCTCTCCAAGTCGCTAATGAACTGGGTGATTATTTCAGCCAGGTCAGTAGTGGTTCTCACCTTTCTCCACACTTCTCTTCTATTAAGACCACCAGAGAACGTACCCCCATTACCTTCACCCCATCCTCTGCTGAGTCCTATAATGCCCCATTTTCTTCCTCTGAACTCATTACTGCCCTACAATCGTGCCGTAACACTCATGAAGGCCCTGACGGTATTCACTTCCGTATGCTTCCTCCTTATCCTTCCTATTAAAAATTTACAACCACATATGGACATCAGGAAATTTCCCTTCTAATTGGCGAGAAGCTCTTATCCTTCCCTTCCTGAAAACCCAATAAATTGGGTACCCTTCCTCAAGACTATCGCCCCATCGCACTAACTAGCTGCTTGTGCAAACTATTAGAGCGAATAGTGAACTTCGCTTAATGTGGTGTCTTGAATCTCACAATCTTCTCTCTCCTTCCAATTCGGTTTTCGCCGTTGCCAGAAGCTCAGCTGACCCCTTGCTCATTTTGAGACATAATTACATCTGCATTTGCACGCTATGAATCCGTACTAGCTATTTTTTTTATCTAGAAAAAGCATATGATACGACATGGCGGTACCATATTCTCCAACAATTGTCCTCGTCTAGGCATACGTGGAAACATGGGTGTCTTCATAAAGTCCTTCCTCTCCCAACACACTTTCCAGGTCAAAATCGCCTCTGCCACATCATCTTTCTTTCCCCAAATCGAAGGTGTCCCACAAGGCAGTGTGCTCAGTACCACTTTATTCCTTCTTGCTGTTAATGATATTGTCTCAGTTATACCACCAGGAGCCGGTCATCCACTATATGTGATGATTTAACCATCTATGCCTCTGACAAATCCATACCAAATCTCTACCAATTTCTTCAATCTGCAATCTCATCAGTATCTTCCTGGGCCACAAACCATGGCTTCTGCTTCTCTACCTCTAAATCTTTCTCCATTCTTTTCTCTCGCTCACGTGTAGGTCCCCTACCCCACTCTTCTTATATGGCACTCCACTCCAATGCCGTTCCTCTGGCAAATTCCTAGGTGTCATTTTTGACTCCAAACTGTCCTGGCGAGACCATATTCTACACATTAAAGAAAAAGCTCTCCGCCGTCTTCGAATCTTAAAAAACTCTATCCCATATATCATGGGGCTCAGATCGCAAAACTCTCCTTCATCTTCATGTTACTTTGATCCTCTCCACTCTTGATTATGGATGCCATATCTACTCCTCTGCCTCAACTTCTCTCCTTGCCCATCTTGATACAATCCATCACTGTGGTCTTCGCTTAGCACTAGGTGCCTTTCGCTCCTCCCCAGTTGAGAGCCTGTACACTGAATCAGGCTACCATCTCTATCTCGACGTCGGCCCTTCTCTCTCTCCGATTGCTATGTTCGATTCCACCAATTTTCCCTCACTAAACTAACTATCCCACAACCCCTACTTCTTACCTTAGCTTCATCTCCACGATTACCTACTCCTTTCTCCACTCGCATGGATACCCTCCTCTCCCATTCCCCTTTCCCCCATTTCCAACCTCTCCCGTTCTCTGTCCATTCCATCCCTCCATGGCTTATACCTCACCCCCTATTTGCTTCTGTTTCCCGACCCACCAAAATCAAATATCCCTCCTACTGTCCTTCTCACACATGTCCTTGACCATGTCTCCAATCATTCCTCTAGTATTCACGTATATACTGATGGCTCCAAATCCACCTCCTGTGCTGCTTTTGCAGTAATCTTCCCAACTCGTACTTTCAAATACTCCCTTCCTCCTGAATCCAGTGTCCTTACTACAGAACTTATGCACTCCTTTTGCTCTAAAAACACATTACTCACTCTCCTCTTCCTCTTTTACAATTTTTACTGACTCCCGTAACTCATTAACTCTCATAAAGTCAATACACACCACAACCCACTTGTTTGTAAGATCCAGAACTGGTTGTTCTACCTGTCCACACGCCATAAAACAATCAAATTTTGCTGGGTGCCCAGCCATGTTGGAATCCCCGGCAATGAAACAGGCAGATACACTAGCACGCCACGCCTCTATGTCCACATTCATACCAACCACGCTTTCACGTATCCCAGCCACGGATTATTACCCACACTTTAAGACCTTCTTGTATAATCGATGGCAATCTTTTTGGTCAAGCCTCCGCACTAATAAATTACATTCTGTAAAAACTATCAATCTCCTCCTGGTCAACTCCATTTCATCGGAACAGACGTGGGAGACCGCTCTCGCCCGATTAGCATTGGCCACACCCGTCTAACACACTCCTATCTGATGTCACAATCTGATCCACCCTTATGTTCCTTATGTAATGTTCCCCTTTCAATCCCACACATCCTATTGTCGTGCCCACGTTTTGAAACAACCCGTACCTCTACTTTCCCCCACCTATCCTCCCTTCACCGGCCTCCCAACCTATCAGACATCCTTTCAGAATCCCACACTTTCTGCTTCAACAACCTATTCTCTTTCCTCAAACGCATACATATCCTTCATCTAATCTAACTCCTTACCACACCCGACCCTAACCCTTTCACTCACCAATTCCTTTGCCCAGCTTAGACAACTAATCACTCAACCACCCTTCCCTAACATTAACTATAGTGCTACATGACCTTAGATGTCTAGCACATTTCTCTTGCTTTTAACCATTAACCATTAACACAACCAATAAAGGTTGTTAGAGGGAAGGGAGTTAAGGGGATAAAAGGGGAAAAAGGAAAGAGGAAAATACCATGCAAAACTTGAGGCAAGGGCCGAGAACCAAGGTAGGGGTGATCCCCCACATTGGGCCTCAGTCTGCATCTCTTAAGCACCCCCATGACAACAAGAAGCAAGTGATTGGGAGGGTTATTTAACTTATATTTTTAAAGAAATTTCAAGCTAATTTGTATTTGCATTATACTAGTCAAACACCATATTAGTTACCTGTATGCACTCAAGCACACTAATGCAGATGTGTGTTTGTACAAGATGTGTTAAACAAGGCTTTCTATTTTTTAAGAATTTTCAAAACATGGACTTTAGTTCTCTCCCACCCACTCCCTTGCTTGTTTCCAAGGGGGGGGGGGGGGAGCTTAGGAAGTTGAGACTGAGGCCTAAGGTAGGGACCTTCAAGCCCCTCGCCTCTACTAATTTTGCAGGGTCTTTTCTTCTCCCTCTTTCCTTTTTCTTCTCTTCATCCCCTTCTGTTCACTTATCCAAATCGTTAATTCATATTTACCCTTTTCACCAACAATACTTTACCATAATGCTGTGTAACTGTTTATGCCTGGTACATTTGTTTTGATTATTGACCATTTTGGAAATCCAAAAACATTGCATTACTGAACCAAAAACCTACCCAGGGGTTATACATCCAAGCCCACCCTTCACTATATTTGTACATGCCACTAATGACCTTAGATACTGACGTATTGACGTGGCAGAAAATTTTCAATAAATAAATAGTTTATCAGCATTGCTAAAGATATGGCATTTACATAGTCTAATCCATAAAAACAACAAAAGACTTCAAACAATCGAAAGTTTGTACTGAATACATACAGAATTGTTATGAAAAGAAAAATAGTTTCCTTTCTAAAATTTATTGATCTGACATGTACATTTTTATGATAAATTCAATGGCAGACACATATATACACGAGATTATCAAGCACCCGCCTTGTTGAAAGATGATATAAATATTCTTCTATAGCGTCTTTACTAGGCCTTCTTGGGGAAGCTCATATCATATATGAATCCCAGAGTCATGCTAAGACCCACGGCATTGAGTACACAGGTGCTTACAAACAGAAGGTTGTCGAAAACACCTCCCTTCAGGTGGATGGGCATACCATTGTCAACCTTGCAGGAAGAAGGAATTTTTCATAATACAGACTGATATATATATATATATATATATATATATATATATATATATATATATATATATATATATATATATATATATATCAAATGGTGTGTTAAAGAGAACACAAAATTGATATCAACTAATAGAATATAGTTATAAAACACTAATAAGAAAACAAACTATAATAATAGTGCTTACATTAATCATACTAGCTACAATCTCTCTATCTTTGCCTCCTATATATATTAACTTTAAAAACTGGCACAATGATAAATTAAACTTTCCAGTAACTACAACAAATAAAATATGTATATACTCTCACAATATATATTCCTACTGTCAGTAACACCAAATAATCTTCATTAAATCTAACTACTGTTGAAGAATCGGCAGACAAAAACACTTCATCCTTTTATTAACCTGGAATTTGTTCATGGTACCACGGATCTGGCCATAGCCAGGGTGAACATCTGTGGCAGCTCGGCGAGCTGAGCTGGAGGTGAAGGTGCGGACAGCAGCCTGGAAGAAGGGCAAGTTTGTTAGAGAGCTTACACAATTTTTTTTTTCCTCCGTTATCCCTCCTCCTCTTCTCTTCACATTTCTTCATATATTCTCTCTTATCTAGGCTGCTATATAAGAAATGCATAACTGACATCAGGAAGGCCTATCTAAATCAAGTCTCATGATCATTCTTATTGCCTGTCAAACTGAACTGTTTCCATTTTATTGAATTTTCTCATATTTTTCTTGTATATAAAGATGGATAGTAAAAAGTATTCCCTCATCTAACAAATCTTGGACCTACAAAACTATAGATGTATATATATTTTTTAAACAATGTTTCTTTCATATACTAATCATTTACACAGTACCTGCAACACATGAACCCCATAAAGCCTACACACATATATATTAGTCTCACCCAAAAACTTAGAATAGCCATATCATTAGGGGGAAGTTAAAGCACTGGCATATTCACCTTCTGCAGGAGATCGTAATGTGACCACTATTACTTGTAAATTATATATCAAAATTTCCAATCAACAGCATGGGTGCTGGTTATGCATCAAACTTCTTTGTGCACTTATTTAAATTTCCAACAATTTTCTTCAATCCACATGGTCACATATTCCCTCCTCATCTCCATTCTACCCCCCTCCCCCCCTTCTAGAACTTAAAAACTAAATCAAAGCATTACAGGGTTGCATCCTATAAACACTCACAAAAGCTTAAGCCGACTATGGCAAGAAATGGATCAGGGATCTCCTAACTGCATATGTAACTGTTCTCACCTCATATACATTTGTTTACATCAAGTGCTCTAAGCTAATGAATCCACAAATAAAGCACCAATATTTTGCTAAGGATTTTATAAAAGAAGAAAATCCATGATTACAATTTTTTTTTCTCTCGTGGCTTAAAGCACTCCCAGATGTCATCCACCACAAAAATCTGGTAAAACCCATAATCAAAACCACATTTACAGGTACAAGCTCCTTTTAATCTCTTCACTGCATCCAGCCATATAACATCAAAGAATACAAGGAGGGGAAAATATGCTTTTACATGTTAGGGGGGGGAAAAAGCTGCAGTGAATAGATTGAAAGATGAAGTGTTACAGGCATGTGGTAGAGAAAATACTGACCTGTACCTGTCTGTTCACATCCAACCCTGAACAACTAGTCAGGATGTCTTGTATAACTGCTTAAATACCTACATTTTTTGCTGAAGGCATTCTTGTTTTGATGTGATTTACTATTATCCTGTTCACCAAAAAAAAATGATATGACCTTAAACAACATTTCTTATAAAAACATTATACAAATCCTGGCCACATTTCCAAACTTTACTTCTGGAAAAATTATTTAAGATCATAAAAGAAAAAATCACTGAAAATATAATACCATCAAATTACTTCATAATTACTTTTAGAAATCATAAAATTAACTTTTTCATAAAATTTGTAAAAAAGTGTGTTCAATGTTACGCTTGTTAAAAATAATCATATGTAAATAAAGCTGAAAATAAATCTTCAATTAATATTATAAATGACATGTCACTATATATTAAATTTCCACACCCTTTCTTTCAAAGTACTAACCGGTATTGCTTAAACAGTGTTCACTGTGACAACTGTAGAAGAGGTAAGAATGAGAATTAATCGTTTCAAGTGCAAAAGAGTTTTGACTATATTTACACATGTATTTCTGACAAATATAATGAAAATGGTCAAAACACATCTCTTGCACAATAAAGATAATCATTCTCATCCATACCTTTCTACAGTCTTAGTATATATATAATATATATATATATATAATATATATATATATTATATATATATATATATATATATATTATATATATATATTATAATGAGAGAGAGATAGTATATTGCTGGATACTAATATTTTCCTCCTTTTTTTAGTAAAAGACTTGGAATAATTGATATTTCCCCCAATATTTGACAGTAACCAAAGAAAAAGGCGAATCAAAACATACAGACAATCTCAATTTGTATGCAATGTATCACTGACTTGTGATTGTGTAACCACACTTAATTTTGAAAATATCTTTAGAGGCCATATTTTCCTATCTATGTGACACTGTGAGGGATTAGAATATATTTCATAGTCTTGAAGTTTAAGCAGACATTAATAATTATTAAAAACTACCAGTACACAAACCACGTTCCATCTCAGCCCAAACCATACATTATTACAACATTATGATGCCCATTTTGCCCAACTTTGCCAATGGCTGTAATATTCATGTTTTCCAAGAAATTTCAAAACTAATCTTAAATATTGCTTACAAAGTGACTGCATCCCTCAGAGCTTAAGTCCCTATTAGCCAAGAACCTTAGGGGCACTCTGGGAATCCACAATCATTGCTGCATGAACCAAAAACCTTCCTAACTGGGTCTCCCTGACATTTGTTGCAACCCATTTGTCTGAAAATTCTGACATTTTTCCCCTCACACATATTTCATATATCAGATGTTTTAAAAGTAACTACACCCCTTTGAGGCAAAGTCCATACTGCTCAGACAACAACTTTGTGGACATATTGCCGTATGAACCAAAAGCTTTCCTGAACCAAGGACATTGCCACTGGATCCCTACACAATCACCCTATTTCCCTTTTTTGAAATAGATAAATACATTGAAGGTACAGTAACATTTTAAAAGGGGTGTTTGGTCTTGGACTTTACGACCAACCAAACAGCTATGCAGGATTACCCCCAAGAGGCAAAGGCAAAGTTAAGCACGACATTGTGTCTATGCAGCTTTTGTGGTGACCTTTCATCTTTATTTTATATTTTTCTTTGCCTGCATTGTTTATGTCATTTTGGTGAAGTTTTATCCTTTCTGAAAGGGCAGAGTCTTTAGATTTTCCTAATCTCAGTGCAGTCATTGAGTAATATAAAACCCAAGTGGGTTTATATACAGAACATGCCAAAAAATTCACTGGAAAATTAATTTGATTTTAAATATTGACTAATTTTAATATTGTAGCAATCTACAATAACAATTACTTTTCATTAATTAAAGGCCAAAATTATAAACTAAAATCAAACTCAAAAGGAACATTCTCTTCATTTGGTTGCACATCTAATCTGATAGCTGTCTATAGAGTGACTAAACCCCACTAAGCCCATATTACTCCAGACATTCATGGAAATCCACAAACACCGCTGTGCGAACCACCCCAGTAATGACCCCCCCCCCCCCACCAACCTGATCGCTGGCAGGGACCTTGCCCCCGACCCGCAACCTGACTCCCATTGATTTAAGAGTGCGGCGTTTGTTGTGGCCTATTTTTTCATCTCTGACACCATTCTTTATCTCTGTTATTAGTTAAAGCATCAGAGAGTGTAGTTTTCCCTAGATTTTCCCATATATCTTGCATGGTAAGGAACTGGGGACATACCACGTACTCACCCCACGAGCATCACAAAAATTAAAACTACAATTAGGTATCATGCTGTGACCACGGCGGCTCAGACATGAACCTACCGTTAAAAGAAGAAGATACACAGAGGAATGCCCCAACATTTGACCCAAAAAGCTGCGTATCAAATACTATGCTCTAAATTAGCATCCATCACTTCTAAAACATTTTTTTCCCAAGGTCATGTAACAATAACTAAATATAAAAACATTGAAATATTTTTAAAAAACCAAATATAAAAAAAATCTAAAAAACAAACTAATCCAAAAAAACTCAAAACCAAATTTTTGTCTTATCATTTTTTTCGAACAATTTTCTCCCCTAGGGTCATGTAATAACTAAATTAGAAAAAAAATACGCAAAAAAAAAAAAAAAATCTATTCCGCCAGCATTACTTGATCAATTCACAAAATTATTCTATGAACCGATTATTTTTCAATAATTCGATTATCCTTGAAAATCTTGAGAATTAAACATAAACGTCCCGAAATTTTACCCGAAATTCCAATAAATCCCGAATTCTTCGTCTTTCCTCGTACCAATTAACTTTCCCTTCTGGATTTTCCCTTCACACGCAATTCGCCCCTTTTGTGAAGACCCGGAAAAGCAGAAAAGAAGAAGCAAAAAGCCGGCGACAGAAGCAGATAAACTACGGAAAAAATCGGATCAGCTGATTCGTGTTGCATACGATCTCTTCAAGTTTTCCCCTTTTCCACCCCATTTATCCCCTTAACCAATTCCTAGGGTAGTATCATCACCACGCGATCGGACAAGAGCTCCGTGTGGTCATTTTATATCGATAACCCACCAAAAATGCCGAAAAAAGCGGAGATACTCACACGAGCGACGTTTATCCTGGCGGTTCCCGTTTCTCTTTGGGTCCAAGATGGCCGACGGAGGGTACAGAGGGATCGGTGAGAATCTTTCGTCGAATTAATTAAAAATGGCGTTTGTCTTTGGGGTTTTGTCATCATTGTTCATTGAGTGTAAGGCGGGTTTTTTTTCGTTGTGGGTTTATTTTTGTGGAA